>NW_027458073.1:345000-464643 GCF_050624435.1 Tenrec ecaudatus
TTTTTACACACACACACACACACACACACACACACCTTTGCAGAAACTATGGAGTGTTTCTGACTTCATGTGTCCTTTTTACACACACTCACACACACACACACCCTTGCAGAATCTCTTGAGTGCTTCTGACGTCATGTCCTTTTTACACACACATACACTCACACAAGCTCTTTTGCAGAATCTCTGGAGGACTTCTGGCTTCGTGAACTTTTTAAACACACACACACCCTTGCCGAATCCCTTCAGGGTTTCTGACGTCATGTCCTTTTTACACACACACAATTTCAGAATCTCTGGAGGGCTTCTGACTCCCTTTCCTTTTTAAACACACACACATTCACACACACACACCCTCACACTGATACGCATACCGTTGCAAAATTCCTAGAGGGCTTCTTACTTTGTGTACTTTTTACATACACACACACACACACACATCCTTGCAGAATTCCTGGATGGCTTCTTATTTTGTGTCCTTTTTAAACACCTCACACACACACACACACACACACACACTCACACACGCCCTTGCAGAAACTGTAGAGGGCTTCGGAATTCGTGTTCTTTTTACACACGCACAGACATACTCATACACACATGCTGGTACCCTTGCAGAATCTCTGGAGTGCTTCTGATTTCGTGTTCTTTTTACACACACACAAACTCACAAAAGCTCACACACACACATAGACGCACCCTAACAGAATTTCTAGAAGGCTTCTGAATACTTTTCCTTTTAACACATACATACACTGACACGCTTGTAGAATCTCTGGAGGTCTTCTGGCTTCGTGTCTTTTTACACACACACACACACACAGAGACAAACCCTTGCAGAATTTCTTGAGGGTTGTTGACGTCATGTCTTTGATACACACACACACTCTTGCAGAATCTCTGGAGGGCTTCTGACTTCGTGTCCTTTTTACACACACACACACACACACACACACACTTCCTCACACAGATACTCATACCTTTGCAGAATTCCTAGACAGCTTCTGACTTCCTGTCCTTTTTACACAACTTCACACACACACACACACCCCTGACGAATCTCTGGAGGCCTTCTGACTTCATAACTTTTTACACACACATACACTCACACAAGGACCTTTGCAGAATCTCTGGAGTATTTATGACTTCATGTCCTTTTTACACACACACACACACACAGACACACACACACACACACACAAAGACATACTCTTGCAGGATCTCTAGAGTGCTTCTGACTTTGTGTCCTTTATACACACACACACATACACCCTTCCAGAATCTCTACAAGGATTCTGACTTCATGTCCTTTTTACACAAACACACACACACACACACACACACACACCAAACTCATTTTCTTGCAAAATCTCTGCAGTCCTTCTGACTTCGTGTCTTTTTAAACACACACACACACACACACACACACACACACACTCCCTCACACTGATACTCATACCTTTGGAAAATTCCTAGAGGGCTTCTGACTTCCTTACCATTTTAAACACACACACACACACACACACACACACACACACATCCTTGCAGAATTCCTGGATGGATTCTTACTTTGTGTCATTTTTCAACACACACACACACACACATCCTTGCAGAATATCTAGAGGGTTTCTGAATTTGTGTCCGTTTTTCACACACACACCCACACCCACACACACACACACACCCTTACAGAACCTCTGGACGGCTTCAGACTCCATGTCCTTTTTACACACACACACACACTTTTTGCAGAATCAATAGTCGGCTTCTGACTTAGTGTCCTTTTTACACAAACGCACACAGACACACATACACACACCTGTGCAGAATCTGTGGAGGACTTCTAACAACATGTCTTTTTACACACACACACACACACAAACACACCATTGAAGAATCAATAGAGGGCTTCTGAATTCATGTCCTTTTTACACACACAAGCCCTTACAGAACCTCTGGAGGGCTTCTGATTTCATGCCCTTTTTACACACACACACACACACACACACACACTTTTGCAGAATCAATAGTCGGCTTCTGACTTCGTGTCCTTTTTACAAACACCCCCACACACACACGCCCTTGCAGATTTTCTAGAGGGCTTCTGACTTTGTGACCTTATTACACACGCACACACTCACACACATAAAACCTTGCAGAATCTCTTGAGAGCGTCATACTTGGTCTCCTTTTTACAAACACACACACACATCATGGCAGAATCTCTAGATGGCTTCTGACTTCAGGATCTTTTTACACACACACACACACACACACACACCTTTGCAGAAACTATGGAGTGTTTCTGACTTCATGTGTCCTTTTTACACACACTCTCACACACACACACTTTTGCAGAATCTCTTGAGGGCTTCTGACGTCATGTCCTTGTTACACACACACACACACTTGCATAATCTCTGGGGGTCTGACTTCGTGTCCTATTTACACACACACACACACTCACACACACACCCTCCCTCACACTGATCCTCATACCTTTGGAAAATTCCTAGAGGGCTTCTGACTTCCTTACCTTTTTACACACACACACACACACACACACATCCTTGCAGAATTCCTGGATGGATTCTTACTTTGTTTCATTTTTAAACACACACACACACACACACACACACACCCCAAACTCATTTTCTTGCCAAATCTCTCCAGTCCTTCTGACTTCGTGTCCTTTTTAAACACACACACACACACACACACACACAAACAAATACACTTGTAGAATCTCTGGAGGATTTCTGATTTCATGTCCTTAATACACACACACACACACACACACATTCCCTCACTCTCACTCTGGAGGACTTCTGATTTCATGTCCTTTTTACACACACACACAAACACCTTACAGAACCTCTGGACGGCTTCAGACTCCATGTCCTTTTTACACACACATACACACACACATACACTTTTGCAGAATCAATAGTCGGCTTCTGACTTGGTGTCCTTTTTACACACACGCACACAGACACAAACACACACCTGTGCAGAATCTGTGGAGGACTTCTAACAACATGTCCTTTTTACACACACACACACAAAGACATACTCTTGCAGGATCTCTAGAGTCCTTGTGACTTGGTGTCCTTTATACACACACACGCACATACATCCTTCCAGAACTCTACAAGGATTCTGACTTCATGTCCTTTTAACACACACACACACACAAACACACCATTGCAGAATCAATAGAGGGCTTCTGACTTCATGTCCTTTTTACACACACACACACACACACACACACACACACCCTTACAGAACCTCTGGAGGGCTTCTGATTTCATGTCCTTTTTACACACACACACACTTTTGCAGAATCAATAGTCGGCTTCTGACTTCGTGTCCTTTTTACAAACACCCACACACACACGCCCTTGCAGAATTTCTAGAGGGCTTCTGAATTTGTGACCTTAATACACACGCACACACTCACACACATAAAACCTTGCAGAATCTCTTGAGAGCTTCGTACTTGGTGTCCTTTTTGCACACACACACACACACACATACATGCATCCTTGCAGAATAGCAGGAATTCATCTCACGTCATGTAATTTATACACACACACATACACACTCAAACTCATTCCTTTGCAAAATCACTTGAGGGTTTCTTACTTCGTGTTCTTTTTACAAACATACTCACACACACAGACACACCCTTGCAGGATCTCTAGAGGGCTTCTGACGTGGTGTCCTTTTTACACACTCGCACACAGACACACATACACACACCTGTGCAGAATCTCTGGAGGACTTCTAACAACATGTCGTTTATAAACACACACACACACATCCCTTGCAGAATCTCTAGAGGGATTCAGACTTCGTGTCCTTTTTACACACACACACACACATCCTTGCAGAAACTCTACAACGATTCTAAATTCCTATCCTTTTACACACGCACACACACACTCACACGCTTGCAGAATGCCTGCAGGGCTTCTGTCTTCATGTCCTTTTTATACACACACACAGACACACAACATTGCACAATCTCTAGAGTCCTTTTGATTTCTTGTCCTTTTTACACACACTCACACACACACACACACACCCTTCCAGAATCTCTAGAGGGTTTCTGACATTTTTCTTTTACGCACACACACACACACACACCTTTGCAGAAACTATGGAGTGTTTCTGACTTCATGTGTCCTTTTTTCACACCCCCACACACACGCCCTTGCAGAATTTCTAGAGGGCTTCTGACTTTGTGACCTTATAACACACACACACACTCACACACATAAAACCTTGCAGAATCTCTTGAGAGCTTCATACTTGGTCTCCTTTTTACAAACACACACACACATCATGGCAGAATCTCTAGATGGCTTCTGACACCAGGATCTTTTTACACACACACACACACACACACCTTTGCAGAAACTATGGAGTGTTTCTGACTTCATGTGTCCTTTTTACACACACTCACACACACACACCATTGCAGAATCTCTTGAGGGCTTCTGATGTCATGTCCTTGTTACACACACACACACACTTGCATAATCTCTGGGGGTCTGACTTCGTGTCCTTTTTACACACACACACACACTCACACACACACCCTCCCTCACACTGATACTCATACCTTTATTAAATTCCTACAGGGCTTCTGACTTCCTTACCTTTTTACACACACACACACACACATACTTGCAGAATTCCTGGATTGATTCTTACTTTGTGTCATTTTTGAACACACACACACACACACCCTTGCAGAATATCTAAAGGGTTTCTGAATGTGTGTCCGTTTTACACACACACACACACACACACACACACACACACACACACTTTTGCAGAATCAATAGTCGGCTTCAGACTTCGTGTCCTTTTTAGAAACACCCCCAGACACACACGCCCTTGCAGAATTTCTAGAGGGCTTCTGAATTTGTGACCTTATTACACACGCACACACTAACACACATAAAACCTTGCAGAATCTCTTGAGAGCTTCATACTTGGTCTCCTTTTTACAAACACACACACACATCATGGCAGAATCTCTAGATGGCTTCTGACTTCAGGATCTTTTTACACACACTCACACACACACACCATTGCAGAATCTCTTGAGGGCTTCTGATGTCATGTCCTTGTTACACACACGCACACTTGCATAATCTCTGGGGGTCTGACTTCGTGTCCTTTTTACACACACACACACACTCACACACACACCCTCCCTCACACTGATACTCATACCTTTATTAAATTCCTACAGGGCTTATGACTTCCTTACCTTTTTACACACACACACACACACACACACACATACTTGCAGAATTCCTGGATGGATTCTTACTTTGTGTCATTTTTGAACACACACACACACACACACACACACACACCCTTGCAGAATATCTAGAGGGTTTCTGAATGTGTGTCCGTTTTACACACACACACACACACACACACACACCCACAACCCTACAGAACCTCTGGACGGCTTCAGACTCCATTTCCTTTTTACACACACACACACACACACACACACTTTTTGCAGAATCAATAGTCGGCTTCTGACTTAGTGTCCTTTTTACACACACGCACACATACACACATACACACACCTGTGCAGAATCTGTGGAGGACTTCTAACAACAGGTCCTTTTTACACACACACACACACACAAACACACCATTGCAGAATCAATAGAGGGCTTCTGACTTCATGTCCTTTTTACACACACACACACACACACACACACACACACACACACACCCTTACAGAACCACTGGAGGGCTTCTGACTTCATGTCCTTTTTACACACACACACACTCACACACACACCCTCCCTCACACTGATCCTCATAACTTTGGAAAATTCCTAGAGGGCTTCTGACTTCCTTACCTTTTTACCCCCCCCCACACACACACATCCTTGCAGAATTCCTGGATGGATTCTTACTTTGTTTCATTTTTCAACACACACACACACACACACACACAACCTTACAGAACCTCTGGACGGCTTCAGACTCCATGTCCTTTTTACACACACACACACACACACACACACACACACTTTTTGCAGAATCAATAATCGGCTTCTGACTTAGTGTCCTTTTTACTCAAACTCACACATACACACACCTGTGCAGAATCTGTGGAGGACTTCTAACAACAGGTCCTTTTTACACACACACACACACAAACACACCATTGCAGAATCAATAGAGGGCTTCTGACTTCATGTCCTTTTTACACACACACACACACACCCTTACAGAACCTTTGGAGGGCTTCTGATTTCATGTCATTTTTACACACACACACACACACACACACACTTTTGCAGAATCAATAGTCGGCTTCTGACTTCGTGTCCTTTTTACAAACACCCCCCCACACACACGCCCTTGCAGAATTTCTAGAGGGCTTCTGACTTTGTGACCTTATTACACACGCACACACTCACACACATAAAACCTTGCAGAATCTCTTGAGAGCTTCATACTTGGTCTCCTTTTTACAAACACACACACACATCATGGCAGAATCTCTAGATGGCTTCTGACTTCAGGATCTTTTTACACACACACACACACACACACCTTTGCAGAAACTATGGAGTGTTTCTGACTTCATGTGTCCTTTTTACACACACTCGCACACACACACCCTTGCAGAATCTCTTGAGGGCTTCTGACGTCATGTCCTTGTTACACACACACACACACACACACACACTTGCATAATCTCTGGGTGTCTGACTTCGTGTCCTTTTTACACACACACACACACACACTCACACACACACCCTCCCTCACACTGATCCTCATACCTTTGGAAAATTCCTAGAGGGCTTCTGACTTCCTTACCTTTTTACACACACACACACACACATCCTTGCAGAATTCCTGGATGGATTCTTACTTTGTGTCATTTTTCAACACACACACACACACACACACACTTGCAGAATATCTAGAGGGTTTCTGAATTTGTGTCCGTTTTACACACACACACACACACACACAGACACACACACACACACCCTTACAGAACCTCTGGACGGCTTCAGACTCCATGTCCTTTTTACACACACACACACACACACTTTTTGCAGAATCAATAGTCGGCTTCTGACTTAGTGTCCTTTTTACACACACACACACTCACACACACACCCTCCCTCACACTGATACTCATACCTTTGGAAAATTCCTAGAGGGCTTCTGATTTCCTGTCCTTTTTACACACACACACACACACTTCCTTGCAGAATTCCTGGATGGCTTCTTACTTTGTGTCCGTTTTAAACACACACACACACACAGATACACACACCCTTGCAGAAATTCTAGAGGGCTTCGGACTTCGTGTGCTTTTTACGCACGCACACACACACACACACACACACATACACGCACCCTTGCAGAGTCTCTGGAATGCTTCTGACTTCGTGTTCTTTTTACACACACACACACTCATACACATAAAACCTTGCAGAATCTCTTGAGAGCTTCGTACTTGGTGTCCTTTTTGCACACACACACACACACACACATACATGCATCCTTGCAGAATAGCAGGAATTCATCTCACGTCATGTAATTTATACACACACACATACACACTCAAACTCATTCCTTTGCAAAATCACTTGAGGGTTTCTTACTTCGTGTTCTTTTTACAAACATACTCACACACACAGACACACCCTTGCAGGATCTCTAGAGGGCTTCTGACGTGGTGTCCTTTTTACACACTCGCACACAGACACACATACACACACCTGTGCAGAATCTCTGGAGGACTTCTAACAACATGTCGTTTATAAACACACACACACACATCCCTTGCAGAATCTCTAGAGGGATTCAGACTTCGTGTCATTTTTACACACACACACACACATCCTTGCAGAAACTCTACAACGATTCTAAATTCCTATCCTTTTACACACGCACACACACACTCACACGCTTGCAGAATGCCTGCAGGGCTTCTGTCTTCATGTCCTTTTTATACACACACACAGACACACAACATTGCACAATCTCTAGAGTCCTTTTGATTTCTTGTCCTTTTTACACACACTCACACACACACACACACACCCTTCCAGAATCTCTAGAGGGTTTCTGACATTTTTCTTTTACGCACACACACACACACACCTTTGCAGAAACTATGGAGTGTTTCTGACTTCATGTGTCCTTTTTTCACACCCCCACACACACGCCCTTGCAGAATTTCTAGAGGGCTTCTGACTTTGTGACCTTTTTACACACACACACACTCACACACATAAAACCTTGCAGAATCTCTTGAGAGCTTCATACTTGGTCTCCTTTTTACAAACACACACACATCATGGCAGAATCTCTAGATGGCTTCTGACACCAGGATCTTTTTACACACACACACACACACACACACACACACACACCTTTGCAGAAACTATGGAGTGTTTCTGACTTCATGTGTCCTTTTTACACACACTCACACACACACACCATTGCAGAATCTCTTGAGGGCTTCTGATGTCATGTCCTTGTTACACACACACACTTGCATAATCTCTGGGGGTCTGACTTCGTGTCCTTTTTACACACACACACACACTCACACACACACCCTCCCTCACACTGATACTCATACCTTTATTAAATTCCTACAGGGCTTCTGACTTCCTTACCTTTTTACACACACACACACACACATACTTGCAGAATTCCTGGATGGATTCTAACTTTGTGTCATTTTTGAACACACACACACACACACACACCCTTGCAGAATATCTAGAGGGTTTCTGAATGTGTGTCCGTTTTACACACACACACACACACACACACACTTTTTCAGAATCAATAGTCGGCTTCAGACTTCGTGTCCTTTTTACAAACACCCCCACACACACACGCCCTTGCAGAATTTCTAGAGGGCTTCTGAATTTGTGACCTTATTACACACGCAAACACTAACACACATAAAACCTTGCAGAATCTCTTGAGAGCTTCATACTTGGTCTCCTTTTTACAAACACACACACACATCATGGCAGAATCTCTAGATGGCTTCTGACTTCAGGATCTTTTTACACACACTCACACACACACACCATTGCAGAATCTCTTGAGGGCTTCTGATGTCATGTCCTTGTTACACACACGCACACTTGCATAATCTCTGGGGGTCTGACTTCGTGTCCTTTTTACACAAACACACACACTCACACACACACCCTCCCTCACACTGATATTCATACCTTTATTAAATTCCTACAGGGCTTCTGACTTCCTTACCTTTTTACACACACACACACACACACACACACACACATACTTGCAGAATTCCTGGATGGATTCTTACTTTGTGTCATTTTTGAACACACACACACACACACACACCCTTGCAGAATATCTAGAGGGTTTCTGAATGTGTGTCCGTTTTACACACACACACACACACACACACACCCACAACCCTACAGAACCTCTGGACGGCTTCAGACTCCATTTCCTTTTTACACACACACACACACACACACACTTTTTGCAGAATCAATAGTCGGCTTCTGACTTAGTGTCCTTTTTACACACACGCACACATACACACATACACACACCTGTGCAGAATCTGTGGAGTACTTCTAACAACAGGTCCTTTTTACACACACACACACACACACAAACACACCATTGCAGAATCAATAGAGGGCTTCTGACTTCATGTCCTTTTTACACACACACACACACACACCCTTACAGAACCACTGGAGGGCTTCTGACTTCATGTCCTTTTTACACACACACACACTCACACACACACCCTCCCTCACACTGATCCTCATACCTTTGGAAAATTCCTAGAGGGCTTCTGACTTCCTTACCTTTTTACCCCCACCCACACACACACACATCCTTGCAGAATTCCTGGATGGATTCTTACTTTGTTTCATTTTTCAACACACACACACACACACACACACACACACACAACCTTACAAAACCTCTGGACGGCTTCAGACTCCATGTCCTTTTTACACACACACACACACACACTTTTTGCAGAATCAATAGTCGGCTTCTGACTTAGTGTCCTTTTTACACAAACTCACACATACACACACCTGTGCAGAATCTGTGGAGGACTTCTAACAACAGGTCCTTTTTACACACACACACACACAAACACACCATTGCAGAATCAATAGAGGGCTTCTGACTTCATGTCCTTTTTACACACACACACACACACCCTTACAGAACCTCTGGAGGGCTTCTGATTTCATGTCATTTTTACACACACACACACACACACACACACATATTGCAGAATCAATAGTCGGCTTCTGACTTCGTGTCCTTTTTACAAACACCCCCACACACACGCCCTTGCAGATTTTCTAGAGGGCTTCTGACTTTGTGACCTTATTACACACGCACACACTCACACACATAAAACCTTGCAGAATCTCTTGAGAGCTTCATACTTGGTCTCCTTTTTACAAACACACACACACATCAGGGCAGAATCTCTAGATGGCTTCTGACTTCAGGATCTTTTTACACACACACACACACACACACACACACACACACACACACACACACACCTTTGCAGAAACTATGGAGTGTTTCTGACTTCATGTGTCCTTTTTACACACACTCGCACACACACACCCTTGCAGAATCTCTTGAGGGCTTCTGACGTCATGTCCTTGTTACACACACACACACACACACACTTGCATAATCTCTGGGTGTCTGACTTCGTGTCCTTTTTACACACACACACACACACTCACACACACACCCTCCCTCACACTGATACTCATACCTTTGGAAAATTCCTAGAGGGCTTCTGACTTCCTTACCTTTTTACACACACACACACACACACACACACACATCCTTGCAGAATTCCTGGATGGATTCTTACTTTGTGTCATTTTTCAACACACACACACACACACACACACACACACTTGCAGAATATCTAGAGGGTTTCTGAATTTGTGTCCGTTTTACACACACACACACACACACACACACACACCCTTACAGAACCTCTGGACGGCTTCAGACTCCATGTCCTTTTTACACACACACACACACACACACACACACACACTTTTTGCAGAATCAATAGTCGGCTTCTGACTTAGTGTCCTTTTTACACACACACACACTCACACACACACCCTCCCTCACACTGATACTCATACCTTTGGAAAATTCCTAGAGGGCTTCTGATTTCCTGTCCTTTTTACACACACACACACACACACACACACTTCCTTGCAGAATTCCTGGATGGCTTCTTACTTTGTGTCCGTTTTAAACACACACACACACACAGATACACACACCCTTGCAGAAATTCTAGAGGGCTTCGGACTTCGTGTGCTTTTTACGCACGCACACACACACACACACACACACACACACACGCACCCTTGCAGAGTCTCTGGAATGCTTCTGACTTCGTGTTCTTTTTACACACACACACACTCATACACATAAAACCTTGCAGAATCTCTTGAGAGCTTCGTACTTGGTGTCCTTTTTGCACACACACACACACACACACACATACATGCATCCTTGCAGAATAGCAGGAATTCATCTCACGTCATCTAATTTATACACAAACACATACACACTCAAACTCATTCCTTTGCAAAATCACTTGAGGGTTTCTTACTTCGTGTTCTTTTTACAAACATACTCACACACACAGACACACCCTTGCAGGATCTCTAGAGGGCTTCTGACGTGGTGTCCTTTTTACACACTCGCACACAGACACACATACACACACCTGTGCAGAATCTCTGGAGGACTTCTAACAACATGTCGTTTATAAACACACACACACACATCCCTTGCAGAATCTCTAGAGGGATTCAGACTTCGTGTCCTTTTTACACACACACACATCCTTGCAGAAACTCTACAACGATTCTAAATTCCTATCCTTTTACACACGCACACACACACTCACACGCTTGCAGAATGCCTGCAGGGCTTCTGTCTTCATGTCCTTTTTATACACACACACAGACACACAACATTGCACAATCTCTAGAGTCCTTTTGATTTCTTGTCCTTTTTACACACACTCACACACACACACACACACACACACACACCCTTCCAGAATCTCTAGAGGATTTCTGACATTTTTCTTTTACGCACACACACACACACACCTTTGCAGAAACTATGGAGTGTTTCTGACTTCATGTATCCTTTTTCATACCCCCACACACACGCCCTTGCAGAATTTCTAGAGGGCTTCTGACTTTGTGACCTTATTACACACACACACACTCACACACATAAAACCTTGCAGAATCTCTTGAGAGCTTCATACTTGGTCTCCTTTTTACAAACACACACACACATCATGGCAGAATCTCTAGATGGCTTCTGACATCAGGATCTTTTTACACACACACACACACATACACACCTTTGCAGAAACTATGGAGTGTTTCTGACTTCATGTGTCCTTTTTACACACACTCACACACACACACCATTGCAGAATCTCTTGAGGGCTTCTGATGTCATGTCCTTGTTACACACACACACACACTTGCATAATCTCTGGGGGTCTGACTTCGTGTCCTTTTTACACACACACACACACTCACACACACACCCTCCCTCACACTGATACTCATACCTTTATTAAATTCCTACAGGGCTTCTGACTTCCTTACCTTTTTACACACACACACACACACACACATACTTGCAGAATTCCTGGATGGATTCTTACTTTGTGTCATTTTTGAACACACACACACACACACACACACACACCCTTGCAGAATATCTAGAGGGTTTCTGAATGTGTGTCCGTTTTACACACACACACACACACCCACAACCCTACAGAACCTCTGGACGGCTTCAGACTCCATGTCTTTTTACACACACACACACACTTTTTGCAGAATCAATAGTCGGCTTCTGACTTAGTGTCCTTTTTACACACACGCACACATACACACATACACACACCTGTGCAGAATCTGTGGAGGACTTCTAACAACAGGTCCTTTTTACACACACACACACACACACACAAACACACCATTGCAGAATCAATAGAGGGCTTCTGACTTCATGTCCTTTTTACACACACACACACACACACACACACACACCCTTACAGAACCACTGGAGGGCTTCTGACTTCATGTCCTTTTTACACACACACACACACACACCCTTACAGAACCTCTGGAGGGATTCTGATTTCATGTCTTTTTACACACACACACACACTTTTGCAGAATCAATAGTCGGCTTCTGACTTCGTGTCCTGTTTACAAACACCCACACACACACGCCCTTGCAGGATTTCTAGAGGGTTTCTGAATTTGTGACTTTATTACACACGCACACACTCACACACATAAAACCTTGCAGAATCTCTTGAGAGCTTAATAATTGGTCTCCTTTTTACAAACACACACACACATCAGGGCAGAATCTCTAGATGGCTTCTGACTTCAGGATCTTTTTACACACACACACACACACAAACACACACACACCTTTGCAGAAACTATGGAGTGTTTCTGACTTCATGTGTCCTTTTTACACACACTCACACACACACACACACACCCTTGCAGAATATCTTGAGGGCTTCTGACGTCATGTCCTTGTTACACACACACACACACACACACACTTGCATAATCTCTGGGGGTCTGACTTCGTGTCCTTTTTACACACACACACACTCACACACACACCCTCCCTCACACTGATCCTCATACCTTTGGAAAATTCCTAGAGGGCTTCTGACTTCCTTACCTTTTTACACACACACACACACACACACACACACATCCTTGCAGAATTCCTGGATGGATTCTTACTTTGTTTCATTTTTCAACACACACACACACACACACACACAACCTTACAGAACCTCTGGACGGCTTCAGACTCCATGTCCTTTTTACACACACACACACACACACTTTTTGCAGAATCAATAGTCGGCTTCTGACTTAGTGTCCTTTTTACACAAACGCACACATACACACACCTGTGCAGAATCTGTGGAGGACTTCTAACAACACGTCCTTTTTACACACACACACACACACACACACAAACACACCATTGCAGAATCAGTAGAGGGCTTCTGACTTCATGTCCTTTTTACACACACACACACACACACCCTTATAGAACCTCTGGAGGGCTTCTGATTTCATGTCATTTTTACACACACACACACACACACACTCACACTTTTGCAGAATCAATAGTCGGCTTCTGACTTCGTGTCCTTTTTACAAACACCCCCACACACACACGCCCTTGCAGAATTTCTAGAGGGCTTCTGACTTTGTGACCTTATTACACACGCACACACTCACGCACATAAAACCTTGCAGAATCTCTTGAGAGCTTCATACTTGGTCTCCTTTTTACAAACACACACACACATCATGGCAGAATCTCTAGATGGCTTCTGACTTCAGGATCTTTTTACACACACAAACACACACACCTTTGCAGAAACTATGGAGTGTTTCTGACTTCATGTGTCCTTTTTACACACACTCGCACACACACACACCCTTGCAGAATCTCTTGAGGGCTTCTGACGTCATGTCCTTGTTACACACACACACACACACACTTGCATAATCTCTGGGTGTCTGACTTCGTGTCCTTTTTACACACACACACACACACTCACACACACACCCTCCCTCACACTGATACTCATACCTTTGGAAAATTCCTAGAGGGCTTCTGACTTCCTTACATTTTTACCCCCCCCCCCCACACACACACATACTTGCAGAATTCCTGGATGGATTCTTACTTTGTGTCATTTTTCAACACACACACACACACTTGCAGAATATCTAGAGGGTTTCTGAATTTGTGTCCGTTTTACACACACACACACACACACACCCACAACCTTACAGAACCTCTGGACGGCTTCAGACTCCATGTCCTTTTTACACACACACACACACACACACACTTTTTGCAGAATCAATAGTCGGCTTCTGACTTAGTGTCCTTTTTACACACACACACACTCACACACACACCCTCCCTCACACTGATCCTCATACCTTTGGAAAATTCCTAGAGGGCTTCTGACTTCCTTACCTTTTTACACACACACACACACACACACACACACACACATCCTTGCAGAATTCCTGGATGGATTCTTACTTTGTTTCATTTTTCAACACACACACACACACACACACAACCTTACAGAACCTCTGGACGGCTTCAGACTCCATGTCCTTTTTACACACACACACACACACACTTTTTGCAGAATCAATAGTCGGCTTCTGACTTAGTGTCCTTTTTACACAAACGCACACATACACACACCTGTGCAGAATCTGTGGAGGACTTCTAACAACACGTCCTTTTTACACACACACACACACACACACACACAAACACACCATTGCAGAATCAGTAGAGGGCTTCTGACTTCATGTCCTTTTTACACACACACACACACACCCTTATAGAACCTCTGGAGGGCTTCTGATTTCATGTCATTTTTACACACACACACACACACACACTCACACTTTTGCAGAATCAATAGTCGGCTTCTGACTTCGTGTCCTTTTTACAAACACCCCCACACACACACGCCCTTGCAGAATTTCTAGAGGGCTTCTGACTTTGTGACCTTATTACACACGCACACACTCACGCACATAAAACCTTGCAGAATCTCTTGAGAGCTTCATACTTGGTCTCCTTTTTACAAACACACACACACATCAGGGCAGAATCTCTAGATGGCTTCTGACTTCAGGATCTTTTTACACACACAAACACACACACCTTTGCAGAAACTATGGAGTGTTTCTGACTTCATGTGTCCTTTTTACACACACTCGCACACACACACACCCTTGCAGAATCTCTTGAGGGCTTCTGACGTCATGTCCTTGTTACACACACACACACACACACTTGCATAATCTCTGGGTGTCTGACTTCGTGTCCTTTTTACACACACACACACACACTCACACACACACCCTCCCTCACACTGATACTCATACCTTTGGAAAATTCCTAGAGGGCTTCTGACTTCCTTACATTTTTACCCCCCCCCCCCCCACACACACACATACTTGCAGAATTCCTGGATGGATTCTTACTTTGTGTCATTTTTCAACACACACACACACACTTGCAGAATATCTAGAGGGTTTCTGAATTTGTGTCCGTTTTACACACACACACACACACACACCCACAACCTTACAGAACCTCTGGACGGCTTCAGACTCCATGTCCTTTTTACACACACACACACACACACACACTTTTTGCAGAATCAATAGTCGGCTTCTGACTTAGTGTCCTTTTTACACACACACACACTCACACACAAACCCTCCCTCACACTGATACTCATACCTTTATTAAATTCCTACAGGGCTTCTGACTTCCTTACCTTTTTACACACACTCACACACACACACATACTTGCAGAATTCCTGGATGGATTCTTACTTTGTGTCATTTTTGAACACACACACACACACACACACCCTTGCAGAATATCTAGAGGGTTTCTGAATGTGTGTCCGTTTTACACACACACACACACACACACACACACACACACACACCCACAACCCTACAGAACCTCTGGACGGCTTCAGACTCCATTTCCTTTTTACACACACACACACACACACTTTTTGCAGAATCAATAGTCGGCTTCTGACTTAGTGTCCTTTTTACACACACGCACACATACACACATACACACACCTGTGCAGAATCTGTGGAGGACTTCTAACAACAGGTCCTTTTTACACACACACACACACACACACAAACACACCATTGCAGAATCAATAGAGGGCTTCTGACTTCATGTCCTTTTTACACACACACACACACACACACACACCCTTACAGAACCACTGGAGGGCTTCTGACTTCATATCCTTTTTACACACACACACACACTCACACACACACCCTCCCTCACACTGATCCTCATACCTTTGGAAAATTCCTAGAGGGCTTCTGACTTCCTTACCTTTTTACCCCCCCCCCACACACACACATCCTTGCAGAATTCCTGGATGGATTCTTACTTTGTTTCATTTTTCAACACACACACACATACACACACACACACCCACAACCTTACAGAACCTCTGGACGGCTTCAGACTCCATGTCCTTTTTACACACACACACACACACACACTTTTTGAAGAATCAATAGTCGGCTTCTGACTTAGTGTCCTTTTTACACAAACTCACACATACATACACCTGTGCAGAATCTGTGGAGGACTTCTAACAACAGGTCCTTTTTACACACACACACACACAAACACACCATTGCAGAATCAATAGAGGGCTTCTGACTTCATGTCCTTTTTACACACACACACACACACACCCTTACAGAACCTCTGGAGGGCTTCTGATTTCATGTCATTTTTACACACACACACACACACACACACACACACTTTTGCAGAATCAATAGTCGGCTTCTGACTTCGTGTCCTTTTTACAAACACCCCCACACACACCCGCCCTTGCAGAATTTCTAGAGGGCTTCTGACTTTGTGACCTTATTACACACGCACACACTCACACACATAAAACCTTGCAGAATCTCTTGAGAGCTTCATACTTGGTCTCCTTTTTACAAACACACACACACATCATGGCAGAATCTCTAGATGGCTTCTGACTTCAGGATCTTTTTACACACACACACACACACACACACACACACACACCTTTGCAGAAACTATGGAGTGTTTCTGACTTCATGTGTCCTTTTTACACACACTCTCACACACACACACTTTTGCAGAATCTCTTGAGGGCTTCTGACGTCATGTCCTTGTTACACACACACACACTTGCATAATCTCTGGGGGTCTGACTTCGTGTCCTATTTACACACACACACACACTCACACACACACCCTCCCTCACACTGATCCTCATACCTTTGGAAAATTCCTAGAGGGCTTCTGACTTCCTTACCTTTTTACACACACACACAAACACACACATCCTTGCAGAATTCCTGGATGGATTCTTACTTTGTTTCATTTTTAAACACACACACACACACACACACACACCCCAAACTCATTTTCTTGCCAAATCTCTCCAGTCCTTCTGACTTCGTGTCCTTTTTAAACACACACACACACACACACACAAACAAATACACTTGTAGAATCTCTGGAGGATTTCTGATTTCATGTCCTTAATACACACACACACACACACACACATTCCCTCACTCTCACTCTGGAGGACTTCTGATTTCATGTCCTTTTTACACACACACACAAACACCTTACAGAACCTCTGGACGGCTTCAGACTCCATGTCCTTTTTACACACACATACACACACACATACACTTTTGCAGAATCAATAGTCGGCTTCTGACTTGGTGTCCTTTTTACACACACGCACACAGACACAAACACACACCTGTGCAGAATCTGTGGAGGACTTCTAACAACATGTCCTTTTTACACACACACACACAAAGACATACTCTTGCAGGATCTCTAGAGTCCTTGTGACTTGGTGTCCTTTATACACACACACGCACATACATCCTTCCAGAACTCTACAAGGATTCTGACTTCATGTCCTTTTAACACACACACACACACAAACACACCATTGCAGAATCAATAGAGGGCTTCTGACTTCATGTCCTTTTTACACACACACACACACACACACACACACACACCCTTACAGAACCTCTGGAGGGCTTCTGATTTCATGTCCTTTTTACACACACACACACTTTTGCAGAATCAATAGTCGGCTTCTGACTTCGTGTCCTTTTTACAAACACCCCCACACACACGCCCTTGCAGAATTTCTAGAGGGCTTCTGAATTTGTGACCTTATTACACACGCACACACTCACACACATAAAACCTTGCAGAATCTCTTGAGAGCTTCGTACTTGGTGTCCTTTTTGCACACACACATACACACACATACATGCATCCTTGCAGAATAGCAGGAATTCATCTCACGTCATGTAATTTATACACACACACATACACACTCAAACTCATTCCTTTGCAAAATCACTTGAGGGTTTCTTACTTCGTGTTCTTTTTACAAACATACTCACACACACAGACACACCCTTGCAGGATCTCTAGAGGGCTTCTGACGTGGTGTCCTTTTTACACACTCGCACACAGACACACATACACACACCTGTGCAGAATCTCTGGAGGACTTCTAACAACATGTCGTTTATAAACACACACACACACATCCCTTGCAGAATCTCTAGAGGGATTCAGACTTCGTGTCCTTTTTACACACACACACACACATCCTTGCAGAAACTCTACAACGATTCTAAATTCCTATCCTTTTACACACGCACACACACACTCACACGCTTGCAGAATGCCTGCAGGGCTTCTGTCTTCATGTCCTTTTTATACACACACACAGACACACAACATTGCACAATCTCTAGAGTCCTTTTGATTTCTTGTCCTTTTTACACACACTCACACACACACACACACACCCTTCCAGAATCTCTAGAGGGTTTCTGACATTTTTCTTTTACGCACACACACACACACACCTTTGCAGAAACTATGGAGTGTTTCTGACTTCATGTGTCCGTTTTTCACACCCCCACACACACGCCCTTGCAGAATTTCTAGAGGGCTTCTGACTTTGTGACCTTATTACACACACACACACTCACACACATAAAACCTTGCAGAATCTCTTGAGAGCTTCATACTTGGTCTCCTTTTTACAAACACACACACACATCATGGCAGAATCTCTAGATGGCTTCTGACACCAGGATCTTTTTACACACACACACACACACACACACACACACACACACACCTTTGCAGAAACTATGGAGTGTTTCTGACTTCATGTGTCCTTTTTACACACACTCACACACACACACCATTGCAGAATCTCTTGAGGGCTTCTGATGTCATGTCCTTGTTACACACACACACACACACTTGCATAATCTCTGGGGGTCTGACTTCGTGTCCTTTTTACACACACACACACACTCACACACACACCCTCCCTCACACTGATACTCATACCTTTATTAAATTCCTACAGGGCTTCTGACTTCCTTACCTTTTTACACACACACACACACACATACTTGCAGAATTCCTGGATTGATTCTTACTTTGTGTCATTTTTGAACACACACACACACACACCCTTGCAGAATATCTAGAGGGTTTCTGAATGTGTGTCCGTTTTACACACACACACACACACACACTTTTGCAGAATCAATAGTCGGCTTCAGACTTCGTGTCCTTTTTACAAACACCCCCACACACACCCGCCCTTGCAGAATTTCTAGAGGGCTTCTGAATTTGTGACCTTATTACACACGCACACACTAACACACATAAAACCTTGCAGAATCTCTTGAGAGCTTCATACTTGGTCTCCTTTTTACAAACACACACACACATCATGGCAGAATCTCTAGATGGCTTCTGACTTCAGGATCTTTTTACACACACTCACACACACACACCATTGCAGAATCTCTTGAGGGCTTCTGATGTCATGTCCTTGTTACACACACGCACACTTGCATAATCTCTGGGGGTCTGACTTCGTGTCCTTTTTACACACACACACACACTCACACACACACCCTCCCTCACACTGATACTCATACCTTTATTAAATTCCTACAGGGCTTATGACTTCCTTACCTTTTTACACACACACACACACACACACACACACACACACACATACTTGCAGAATTCCTGGATGGATTCTTACTTTGTGTCATTTTTGAACACACACACACACACACACACACACACACCCTTGCAGAATATCTAGAGGGTTTCTGAATGTGTGTCCGTTTTACACACACACACACACACACACACACCCACAACCCTACAGAACCTCTGGACGGCTTCAGACTCCATTTCCTTTTTACACACACACACACACACACACACACACACACTTTTTGCAGAATCAATAGTCGGCTTCTGACTTAGTGTCCTTTTTACACACACGCACACATACACACATACACACACCTGTGCAGAATCTGTGGAGGACTTCTAACAACAGGTCCTTTTTACACACACACACACACACACACAAACACACCATTGCAGAATCAATAGAGGGCTTCTGACTTCATGTCCTTTTTACACACACACACACACACACACACACACCCTTACAGAACCACTGGAGGGCTTCTGACTTCATGTCCTTTTTACACACACACACACTCACACACACACCCTCCCTCACACTGATCCTCATAACTTTGGAAAATTCCTAGAGGGCTTCTGACTTCCTTACCTTTTTACCCCCCCCCCCCACACACACATCCTTGCAGAATTCCTGGATGGATTCTTACTTTGTTTCATTTTTCAACACACACACACACACACACACACACCCACAACCTTACAGAACCTCTGGACGGCTTCAGACTCCATGTCCTTTTTACACACACACACACACACACACACACACACACACTTTTTGCAGAATCAATAATCGGCTTCTGACTTAGTGTCCTTTTTACACAAACTCACACATACACACACCTGTGCAGAATCTGTGGAGGACTTCTAACAACAGGTCCTTTTTACACACACACACACACAAACACACCATTGCAGAATCAATAGAGGGCTTCTGACTTCATGTCCTTTTTACACACACACACACACACCCTTACAGAACCTCTGGAGGGCTTCTGATTTCATGTCATTTTTACACACACACACACACACACACACACACACTTTTGCAGAATCAATAGTCGGCTTCTGACTTCGTGTCCTTTTTACAAACACCCCCCCACACACACGCCCTTGCAGAATTTCTAGAGGGCTTCTGACTTTGTGACCTTATTACACACGCACACACTCACACACATAAAACCTTGCAGAATCTCTTGAGAGCTTCATACTTGGTCTCCTTTTTACAAACACACACACACATCATGGCAGAATCTCTAGATGGCTTCTGACTTCAGGATCTTTTTACACACACACACACACACACACACCTTTGCAGAAACTATGGAGTGTTTCTGACTTCATGTGTCCTTTTTACACACACTCGCACACACACACCCTTGCAGAATCTCTTGAGGGCTTCTGACGTTATGTCCTTGTTACACACACACACACACACACACACACACTTGCATAATCTCTGGGTGTCTGACTTCGTGTCCTTTTTACACACACACACACACACACACTCACACACACACCCTCCCTCACACTGATCCTCATACCTTTGGAAAATTCCTAGAGGGCTTCTGACTTCCTTACCTTTTTACACACACACACACACACACATCCTTGCAGAATTCCTGGATGGATTCTTACTTTGTGTCATTTTTCAACACACACACACACACACACTTGCAGAATATCTAGAGGGTTTCTGAATTTGTGTCCGTTTTACACACACACACACACACACACAGACACACACACACACACCCTTACAGAACCTCTGGACGGCTTCAGACTCCATGTCCTTTTTACACACACACACACACACACACACACTTTTTGCAGAATCAATAGTCGGCTTCTGACTTAGTGTCCTTTTTACACACACACACACTCACACACACACCCTCCCTCACACTGATACTCATACCTTTGGAAAATTCCTAGAGGGCTTCTGATTTCCTGTCCTTTTTACACACACACACACACACACACACTTCCTTGCAGAATTCCTGGATGGCTTCTTACTTTGTGTCCGTTTTAAACACACACACACACACAGATACACACACCCTTGCAGAAATTCTAGAGGGCTTCGGACTTCGTGTGCTTTTTACGCACGCACACACACACACACATACACGCACCCTTGCAGAGTCTCTGGAATGCTTCTGACTTCGTGTTCTTTTTACACACACACACACTCATACACATAAAACCTTGCAGAATCTCTTGAGAGCTTCGTACTTGGTGTCCTTTTTGCACACACACACACACACACATACATGCATCCTTGCAGAATAGCAGGAATTCATCTCACGTCATGTAATTTATACACACACACATACACACTCAAACTCATTCCTTTGCAAAATCACTTGAGGGTTTCTTACTTCGTGTTCTTTTTACAAACATACTCACACACACAGACACACCCTTGCAGGATCTCTAGAGGGCTTCTGACGTGGTGTCCTTTTTACACACTCGCACACAGACACACATACACACACCTGTGCAGAATCTCTGGAGGACTTCTAACAACATGTCGTTTATAAACACACACACACACATCCCTTGCAGAATCTCTAGAGGGATTCAGACTTCGTGTCATTTTTACACACACACACACACATCCTTGCAGAAACTCTACAACGATTCTAAATTCCTATCCTTTTACACACGCACACACACACTCACACGCTTGCAGAATGCCTGCAGGGCTTCTGTCTTCATGTCCTTTTTATACACACACACAGACACACAACATTGCACAATCTCTCGAGTCCTTTTGATTTCTTGTCCTTTTTACACACACTCACACACACACACACACACCCTTCCAGAATCTCTAGAGGGTTTCTGACATTTTTCTTTTACGCACACACACACACACACCTTTGCAGAAACTATGGAGTGTTTCTGACTTCATGTGTCCTTTTTTCACAAGCCCTTGCAGAATTTCTAGAGGGCTTCTGACTTTGTGACCTTTTTACACACACACACACTCACACACATAAAACCTTGCAGCATCTCTTGAGAGCTTCATACTTGGTCTCCTTTTTACAAACACACACACACATCATGGCAGAATCTCTAGATGGCTTCTGACACCAGGATCTTTTTACACACACACACACACACACACACACACACACACCTTTGCAGAAACTATGGAGTGTTTCTGACTTCATGTGTCCTTTTTACACACACTCACACACACACACCATTGCAGAATCTCTTGAGGGCTTCTGATGTCATGTCCTTGTTACACACACACACTTGCATAATCTCTGGGGGTCTGACTTCGTGTCCTTTTTACACACACACACACACTCACACACACACCCTCCCTCACACTGATACTCATACCTTTATTAAATTCCTACAGGGCTTCTGACTTCCTTACCTTTTTACACACACACACACACACATACTTGCAGAATTCCTGGATGGATTCTAACTTTGTGTCATTTTTGAACACACACACACACACACACACCCTTGCAGAATATCTAGAGGGTTTCTGAATGTGTGTCCGTTTTACACACACACACACACACACACACTTTTGCAGAATCAATAGTCGGCTTCAGACTTCGTGTCCTTTTTACAAACACCCCCCCACACACACGCCCTTGCAGAATTTCTAGAGGGCTTCTGAATTTGTGACCTTATTACACACGCAAACACTAACACACATAAAACCTTGCAGAATCTCTTGAGAGCTTCATACTTGGTCTCCTTTTTACAAACACACACACACATCATGGCAGAATCTCTAGATGGCTTCTGACTTCAGGATCTTTTTACACACACTCACACACACACACCATTGCAGAATCTCTTGAGGGCTTCTGATGTCATGTCCTTGTTACACACACGCACACTTGCATAATCTCTGGGGGTCTGACTTCGTGTCCTTTTTACACACACACACACACTCACACACACACCCTCCCTCACACTGATATTCATACCTTTATTAAATTCCTACAGGGCTTCTGACTTCCTTACCTTTTTACACACACACACACACACACACACACACATACTTGCAGAATTCCTGGATGGATTCTTACTTTGTGTCATTTTTGAACACACACACACACACACACACACCCTTGCAGAATATCTAGAGGGTTTCTGAATGTGTGTCCGTTTTACACACACACACACACACACACACCCACAACCCTACAGAACCTCTGGACGGCTTCAGACTCCATTTCCTTTTTACACACACACACACACACTTTTTGCAGAATCAATAGTCGGCTTCTGACTTAGTGTCCTTTTTACACACACGCACACATACACACATACACACACCTGTGCAGAATCTGTGGAGTACTTCTAACAACAGGTCCTTTTTACACACACACACACACACAAACACACCATTGCAGAATCAATAGAGGGCTTCTGACTTCATGTCCTTTTTACACACACACACACACACACACACCCTTACAGAACCACTGGAGGGCTTCTGACTTCATGTCCTTTTTACACACACACACACTCACACCCACACCCTCCCTCACACTGATCCTCATACCTTTGGAAAATTCCTAGAGGGCTTCTGACTTCCTTACCTTTTTACCCCCACCCACACACACACACATCCTTGCAGAATTCCTGGATGGATTCTTACTTTGTTTCATTTTTCAACACACACACACACACACACACACACACAACCTTACAGAACCTCTGGACGGCTTCAGACTCCATGTCCTTTTTACACACACACACACACACACACACACACTTTTTGCAGAATCAATAGTCGGCTTCTGACTTAGTGTCCTTTTTACACAAACTCACACATACACACACCTGTGCAGAATCTGTGGAGGACTTCTAACAACAGGTCCTTTTTACACACACACACACACACACAAACACACCATTGCAGAATCAATAGAGGGCTTCTGACTTCATGTCCTTTTTACACACACACACACACACCCTTACAGAACCTCTGGAGGGCTTCTGATTTCATGTCATTTTTACACACACACACACACACACACACACATATTGCAGAATCAATAGTCGGCTTCTGACTTCGTGTCCTTTTTACAAACACCCCCACACACACGCCCTTGCAGATTTTCTAGAGGGCTTCTGACTTTGTGACCTTATTACACACGCACACACTCACACACATAAAACCTTGCAGAATCTCTTGAGAGCTTCATACTTGGTCTCCTTTTTACAAACACACACACACATCAGGGCAGAATCTCTAGATGGCTTCTGACTTCAGGATCTTTTTACACACACACACACACACACACACACACCTTTGCAGAAACTATGGAGTGTTTCTGACTTCATGTGTCCTTTTTACACACACTCGCACACACACACCCTTGCAGAATCTCTTGAGGGCTTCTGACGTCATGTCCTTGTTACACACACACACACACACACACTTGCATAATCTCTGGGTGTCTGACTTCGTGTCCTTTTTACACACACACACACACACTCACACACACACCCTCCCTCACACTGATACTCATACCTTTGGAAAATTCCTAGAGGGCTTCTGACTTCCTTACCTTTTTACACACACACACACACACACACACATCCTTGCAGAATTCCTGGATGGATTCTTACTTTGTGTCATTTTTCAACACACACACACACACACACACACACTTGCAGAATATCTAGAGGGTTTCTGAATTTGTGTCCGTTTTACACACACACACACACACACACACACACACACCCTTACAGAACCTCTGGACGGCTTCAGACTCCATGTCCTTTTTACACACACACACACACACACACACACTTTTTGCAGAATCAATAGTCGGCTTCTGACTTAGTGTCCTTTTTACACACACACACACTCACACACACACCCTCCCTCACACTGATACTCATACCTTTGGAAAATTCCTAGAGGGCTTCTGATTTCCTGTCCTTTTTACACACACACACACACACACACACTTCCTTGCAGAATTCCTGGATGGCTTCTTACTTTGTGTCCGTTTTAAACACACACACACACACAGATACACACACCCTTGCAGAAATTCTAGAGGGCTTCGGACTTCGTGTGCTTTTTACGCACGCACGCACACACACACACACACACACACACACACACGCACCCTTGCAGAGTCTCTGGAATGCTTCTGACTTCGTGTTCTTTTTACACACACACACACTCATACACATAAAACCTTGCAGAATCTCTTGAGAGCTTCGTACTTGGTGTCCTTTTTGCACACACACACACACACACACACATACATGCATCCTTGCAGAATAGCAGGAATTCATCTCACGTCATCTAATTTATACACACACACATACACACTCAAACTCATTCCTTTGCAAAATCACTTGAGGGTTTCTTACTTCGTGTTCTTTTTACAAACATACTCACACACACAGACACACCCTTGCAGGATCTCTAGAGGGCTTCTGACGTGGTGTCCTTTTTACACACTCGCACACAGACACACATACACACACCTGTGCAGAATCTCTGGAGGACTTCTAACAACATGTCGTTTATAAACACACACACACACATCCCTTGCAGAATCTCTAGAGGGATTCAGACTTCGTGTCCTTTTTACACACACACACATCCTTGCAGAAACTCTACAACGATTCTAAATTCCTATCCTTTTACACACGCACACACACACTCACACGCTTGCAGAATGCCTGCAGGGCTTCTGTCTTCATGTCCTTTTTATACACACACACAGACACACAACATTGCACAATCTCTAGAGTCCTTTTGATTTCTTGTCCTTTTTACACACACTCACACACACACACACACACACACACCCTTCCAGAATCTCTAGAGGATTTCTGACATTTTTCTTTTACGCACACACACACACACACCTTTGCAGAAACTATGGAGTGTTTCTGACTTCATGTATCCTTTTTCATACCCCCACACACACGCCCTTGCAGAATTTCTAGAGGGCTTCTGACTTTGTGACCTTATTACACACACACACACTCACACACATAAAACCTTGCAGAATCTCTTGAGAGCTTCATACTTGGTCTCCTTTTTACAAACACACACACACATCATGGCAGAATCTCTAGATGGCTTCTGACATCAGGATCTTTTTACACACACACACACACACACACACCTTTGCAGAAACTATGGAGTGTTTCTGACTTCATGTGTCCTTTTTACACACACTCACACACACACACCATTGCAGAATCTCTTGAGGGCTTCTGATGACATGTCCTTGTTACACACACACACACACTTGCATAATCTCTGGGGGTCTGACTTCGTGTCCTTTTTACACACACACACACACTCACACACACACCCTCCCTCACACTGATACTCATACCTTTATTAAATTCCTACAGGGCTTCTGACTTCCTTACCTTTTTACACACACACACACACACACACACACATACTTGCAGAATTCCTGGATGGATTCTTACTTTGTGTCATTTTTGAACACACACACACACACACACACACACACCCTTGCAGAATATCTAGAGGGTTTCTGAATGTGTGTCCGTTTTACACACACACACACACACCCACAACCCTACAGAACCTCTGGACGGCTTCAGACTCCATGTCTTTTTACACACACACACAAACTTTTTGCAGAATCAATAGTTGGCTTCTGACTTAGTGTCCTTTTTACACACACGCACACATACACACATACACACACCTGTGCAGAATCTGTGGAGGACTTCTAACAACAGGTCCTTTTTACACACATACACACACACACACACAAACACACCATTGCAGAATCAATAGAGGGCTTCTGACTTCATGTCCTTTTTACACACACACACACACACACACACACCCTTACAGAACCACTGGAGGGCTTCTGACTTCATGTCCTTTTTACACACACACACACACACACCCTTACAGAACCTCTGGAGGGATTCTGATTTCATGTCTTTTTACACACACACACACACTTTTGCAGAATCAATAGTCGGCTTCTGACTTCGTGTCCTTTTTACAAGCACCCACACACACACGCCCTTGCAGGATTTCTAGAGGGTTTCTGAATTTGTGACTTTATTACACACGCACACACTCACACACATAAAACCTTGCAGAATCTCTTGAGAGCTTCATAATTGGTCTCCTTTTTACAAACACACACACACATCAGGGCAGAATCTCTAGATGGCTTCTGACTTCAGGATCTTTTTACACACACACACACACACACACACACCTTTGCAGAAACTATGGAGTGTTTCTGACTTCATGTGTCCTTTTTACACACACTCACACACACACACCCTTGCAGAATCTCTTGAGGGCTTCTGACGTCATGTCCTTGTTACACACACACACACACACACACACACATTTGCATAATCTCTGGGGGTCTGACTTCGTGTCCTTTTTACACACACACACACTCACACACACACCCTCCCTCACACTGATCCTCATACCTTTGGAAAATTCCTAGAGGGCTTCTGACTTCCTTACCTTTTTACACACACACACACACACACACACACACACACACATCCTTGCAGAATTCCTGGATGGATTCTTACTTTGTTTCATTTTTCAACACACACACACACACACACCCACAACCTTACAGAACCTCTGGACGGCTTCAGACTCCATGTCCTTTTTACACACACACACACACACTTTTTGCAGAATCAATAGTCGGCTTCTGACTTAGTGTCCTTTTTACACAAACGCACACATACACACACCTGTGCAGAATCTGTGGAGGACTTCTAACAACACGTCCTTTTTACACACACACACACACACACAAACACACCATTGCAGAATCAATAGAGGGCTTCTGACTTCATGTCCTTTTTACACACACACACACCCTTATAGAACCTCTGGAGGGCTTCTGATTTCATGTCATTTTTACACACACACACACACACACACACACACTCACACTTTTGCAGAATCAATAGTCGGCTTCTCTGACTTCGTGTCCTTTTTACAAACACCCCCACACACACACGCCCTTGCAGAATTTCTAGAGGGCTTCTGACTTTGTGACCTTATTACACACGCACACACTCACACACATAAAACCTTGCAGAATCTCTTGAGAGCTTCATACTTGGTCTCCTTTTTACAAACACACACACACATCATGGCAGAATCTCTAGATGGCTTCTGACTTCAGGATCTTTTTACACACACAAACACACACACCTTTGCAGAAACTATGGAGTGTTTCTGACTTCATGTGTCCTTTTTACACACACTCGCACACACACACACCCTTGCAGAATCTCTTGAGGGCTTCTGACGTCATGTCCTTGTTACACACACACACACACACACACTTGCATAATCTCTGGGTGTCTGACTTCGTGTCCTTTTTACACACACACACACACACTCACACACACACCCTCCCTCACACTGATACTCATACCTTTGGAAAATTCCTAGAGGGCTTCTGACTTCCTTACATTTTTACCCCCCCCCCCCACACACACACACACATACTTGCAGAATTCCTGGATGGATTCTTACTTTGTGTCATTTTTCAACACACACACACACACTTGCAGAATATCTAGAGGGTTTCTGAATTTGTGTCCGTTTTACACACACACACACACACACACACACAACCTTACAGAACCTCTGGACGGCTTCAGACTCCATGTCCTTTTTACACACACACACACACACACACACACACTTTTTGCAGAATCAATAGTCGGCTTCTGACTTAGTGTCCTTTTTACACACACACACACTCACACACAAACCCTCCCTCACATTGATACTCATACCTTTATTAAATTCCTACAGGGCTTCTGACTTCCTTACCTTTTTACACACACTCACACACACACACATACTTGCAGAATTCCTGGATGGATTCTTACTTTGTGTCATTTTTGAACACACACACACACACACACACACCCTTGCAGAATATCTAGAGGGTTTCTGAATGTGTGTCCGTTTTACACACACACACACACACACACACACACACAACCCTACAGAACCTCTGGACGGCTTCAGACTCCATTTCCTTTTTACACACACACACACACACACTTTTTGCAGAATCAATAGTCGGCTTCTGACTTCGTGTCCTTTTTACACACACGCACACATACACACATACACACACCTGTGCAGAATCTGTGGAGGACTTCTAACAACAGGTCCTTTTTACACACACACACACAAACACACCATTGCAGAATCAATAGAGGGCTTCTGACTTCATGTCCTTTTTACACACACACACACACTCACACACACACCATTGCAGAATCAATAGAGGGCTTCTGACTTCATGTCCTTTTTACACACACACACACACACACACACCCTTACAGAACCACTGGAGGGCTTCTGACTTCATGTCCTTTTTACACACACACACACACTCACACACACACCCTCCCTCACACTGATCCTCATACCTTTGGAAAATTCCTAGAGGGCTTCTGACTTCCTTACCTTTTTACCCCCCCCCCACACACACACACATCCTTGCAGAATTCCTGGATGGATTCTTACTTTGTTTCATTTTTCAACACACACACACATACACACACACACACCCACAACCTTACAGAACCTCTGGACGGCTTCAGACTCCATGTCCTTTTTACACACACACACACACACACTTTTTGAAGAATCAATAGTCGGCTTCTGACTTAGTGTCCTTTTTACACAAACTCACACATACATACACCTGTGCAGAATCTGTGGAGGACTTCTAACAACAGGTCCTTTTTACACACACACACACACAAACACACCATTGCAGAATCAATAGAGGGCTTCTGACTTCATGTCCTTTTTACACACACACACACACACACACACACCCTTACAGAACCTCTGGAGGGCTTCTGATTTCATGTCATTTTTACACACACACACACACACACACTTTTGCAGAATCAATAGTCGGCTTCTGACTTCGTGTCCTTTTTACAAACACCCCCACACACACCCGCCCTTGCAGAATTTCTAGAGGGCTTCTGACTTTGTGACCTTATTACACACGCACACACTCACACACATAAAACCTTGCAGAATCTCTTGAGAGCTTCATACTTGGTCTCCTTTTTACAAACACACACACACATCATGGCAGAATCTCTAGATGGCTTCTGACTTCAGGATCTTTTTACACACACACACACACACACACACACACACACACCTTTGCAGAAACTATGGAGTGTTTCTGACTTCATGTGTCCTTTTTACACACACTCGCACACACACACCCTTGCAGAATCTCTTGAGGGCTTCTGACGTCATGTCCTTGTTACACACACACACACACACACACACTTGCATAATCTCTGGGTGTCTGACTTCGAGTCCTTTTTACACACACACACACACACTCACACACACACCCTCCCTCACACTGATACTCATACCTTTGGAAAATTCCTAGAGGGCTTCTGACTTCCTTACCTTTTTACACACACACACACACACACACACACATCCTTGCAGAATTCCTGGATGGATTCTTACTTTGTGTCATTTTTCAACACACGCACACACACACACACTTGCAGAATATCTAGAGGGTTTCTGAATTTGTGTCCGTTTTACACACACACACACACACACACCCTTACAGAACCTCTGGACGGCTTCAGACTCCATGTCCTTTTTACACACACACACACACACACACACTTTTTGCAGAATCAATAGTCGGCTTCTGACTTAGTGTCCTTTTTACACACACACACACTCACACACACACCCTCCCTCACACTGATACTCATACCTTTGGAAAATTCCTAGAGGGCTTCTGATTTCCTGTCCTTTTTACACACACACACACACACACACACACATCCTTGCAGAATTCCTGGATGGCTTCTTACTTTGTGTCCGTTTTAAACACACACACACACAGATACACACACCCTTGCAGAAATTCTAGAGGGCTTCGCACTTCGTGTGCTTTTTACGCACGCACACACACACACACACACACACGCACGCACCCTTGCAGAGTCTCTGGAATGCTTCTGACTTCGTGTTCTTTTTACACACACACACACACTCATACACATAAAACCTTGCAGAATCTCTTGAGAGCTTCGTACTTGGTGTCCTTTTTGCACACACACACACACACACACACACATACATGCATCCTTCCTGGATGGATTCTTACTTTGTGTCATTTTTGAACACACACACACACACACACACACACACCCTTGCAGAATATCTAGAGGGTTTCTGAATGTGTGTCCGTTTTACACACACACACACACACCCACAACCCTACAGAACCTCTGGACGGCTTCAGACTCCATGTCTTTTTACACACACACACAAACTTTTTGCAGAATCAATAGTTGGCTTCTGACTTAGTGTCCTTTTTACACACACGCACACATACACACATACACACACCTGTGCAGAATCTGTGGAGGACTTCTAACAACAGGTCCTTTTTACACACATACACACACACACACACACACAAACACACCATTGCAGAATCAATAGAGGGCTTCTGACTTCATGTCCTTTTTACACACACACACACACACACACACACCCTTACAGAACCACTGGAGGGCTTCTGACTTCATGTCCTTTTTACACACACACACACACACACCCTTACAGAACCTCTGGAGGGATTCTGATTTCATGTCTTTTTACACACACACACACACTTTTGCAGAATCAATAGTCGGCTTCTGACTTCGTGTCCTTTTTACAAGCACCCACACACACACGCCCTTGCAGGATTTCTAGAGGGTTTCTGAATTTGTGACTTTATTACACACGCACACACTCACACACATAAAACCTTGCAGAATCTCTTGAGAGCTTCATAATTGGTCTCCTTTTTACAAACACACACACACATCAGGGCAGAATCTCTAGATGGCTTCTGACTTCAGGATCTTTTTACACACACACACACACACACACACACCTTTGCAGAAACTATGGAGTGTTTCTGACTTCATGTGTCCTTTTTACACACACTCACACACACACACCCTTGCAGAATCTCTTGAGGGCTTCTGACGTCATGTCCTTGTTACACACACACACACACACACACACACATTTGCATAATCTCTGGGGGTCTGACTTCGTGTCCTTTTTACACACACACACACTCACACACACACCCTCCCTCACACTGATCCTCATACCTTTGGAAAATTCCTAGAGGGCTTCTGACTTCCTTACCTTTTTACACACACACACACACACACACACACACACATCCTTGCAGAATTCCTGGATGGATTCTTACTTTGTTTCATTTTTCAACACACACACACACACACACCCACAACCTTACAGAACCTCTGGACGGCTTCAGACTCCATGTCCTTTTTACACACACACACACACACACACACTTTTTGCAGAATCAATAGTCGGCTTCTGACTTAGTGTCCTTTTTACACAAACGCACACATACACACAGCTGTGCAGAATCTGTGGAGGACTTCTAACAACACGTCCTTTTTACACACACACACACACACACAAACACACCATTGCAGAATCAATAGAGGGCTTCTGACTTCATGTCCTTTTTACACACACACACACCCTTATAGAACCTCTGGAGGGCTTCTGATTTCATGTCATTTTTACACACACACACACACACACACTCACACTTTTGCAGAATCAATAGTCGGCTTCTCTGACTTCATGTCCTTTTTACAAACACCCCCACACACACACGCCCTTGCAGAATTTCTAGAGGGCTTCTGACTTTGTGACCTTATTACACACGCACACACTCACACACATAAAACCTTGCAGAATCTCTTGAGAGCTTCATACTTGGTCTCCTTTTTACAAACACACACACACATCATGGCAGAATCTCTAGATGGCTTCTGACTTCAGGATCTTTTTACACACACAAACACACACACCTTTGCAGAAACTATGGAGTGTTTCTGACTTCATGTGTCCTTTTTACACACACTCGCACACACACACACCCTTGCAGAATCTCTTGAGGGCTTCTGACGTCATGTCCTTGTTACACACACACACACACACACACTTGCATAATCTCTGGGTGTCTGACTTCGTGTCCTTTTTACACACACACACACACACTCACACACACACCCTCCCTCACACTGATACTCATACCTTTGGAAAATTCCTAGAGGGCTTCTGACTTCCTTACATTTTTACCCCCCCCCACACACACACACACACATACTTGCAGAATTCCTGGATGGATTCTTACTTTGTGTCATTTTTCAACACACACACACACACTTGCAGAATATCTAGAGGGTTTCTGAATTTGTGTCCGTTTTACACACACACACACACACACACCCACAACCTTACAGAACCTCTGGACGGCTTCAGACTCCATGTCCTTTTTACACACACACACACACACACACACACACACACACACTTTTTGCAGAATCAATAGTCGGCTTCTGACTTAGTGTCCTTTTTACACACACACACACTCACACACAAACCCTCCCTCACATTGATACTCATACCTTTATTAAATTCCTACAGGGCTTCTGACTTCCTTACCTTTTTACACACACTCACACACACACACATACTTGCAGAATTCCTGGATGGATTCTTACTTTGTGTCATTTTTGAACACACACACACACACACACACACCCTTGCAGAATATCTAGAGGGTTTCTGAATGTGTGTCCGTTTTACACACACACACACACACACACACACACACACACACAACCCTACAGAACCTCTGGACGGCTTCAGACTCCATTTCCTTTTTACACACACACACACACACACTTTTTGCAGAATCAATAGTCGGCTTCTGACTTCGTGTCCTTTTTACACACACGCACACATACACACATACACACACCTGTGCAGAATCTGTGGAGGACTTCTAACAACAGGTCCTTTTTACACACACACACACAAACACACCATTGCAGAATCAATAGAGGGCTTCTGACTTCATGTCCTTTTTACACACACACACACACTCACACACACACCATTGCAGAATCAATAGAGGGCTTCTGACTTCATGTCCTTTTTACACACACACACACACACACACACACCCTTACAGAACCACTGGAGGGCTTCTGACTTCATGTCCTTTTTACACACACACACACACTCACACACACACCCTCCCTCACACTGATCCTCATACCTTTGGAAAATTCCTAGAGGGCTTCTGACTTCCTTACCTTTTTACCCCCCCCCCCACACACACACATCCTTGCAGAATTCCTGGATGGATTCTTACTTTGTTTCATTTTTCAACACACACACACATACACACACACACAGCCACAACCTTACAGAACCTCTGGACGGCTTCAGACTCCATGTCCTTTTTACACACACACACACACACACTTTTTGAAGAATCAATAGTCGGCTTCTGACTTAGTGTCCTTTTTACACAAACTCACACATACATACACCTGTGCAGAATCTGTGGAGGACTTCTAACAACAGGTCCTTTTTACACACACACACACACAAACACACCATTGCAGAATCAATAGAGGGCTTCTGACTTCATGTCCTTTTTACACACACACACACACACACACACACCCTTACAGAACCTCTGGAGGGCTTCTGATTTCATGTCATTTTTACACACACACACACACACACACTTTTGCAGAATCAATAGTCGGCTTCTGACTTCGTGTCCTTTTTACAAACACCCCCACACACACCCGCCCTTGCAGAATTTCTAGAGGGCTTCTGACTTTGTGACCTTATTACACACGCACACACTCACACACATAAAACCTTGCAGAATCTCTTGAGAGCTTCATACTTGGTCTCCTTTTTACAAACACACACACACATCATGGCAGAATCTCTAGATGGCTTCTGACTTCAGGATCTTTTTACACACACACACACACACACACACACACACCTTTGCAGAAACTATGGAGTGTTTCTGACTTCATGTGTCCTTTTTACACACACTCGCACACACACACCCTTGCAGAATCTCTTGAGGGCTTCTGACGTCATGTCCTTGTTACACACACACACACACACACACTTGCATAATCTCTGGGTGTCTGACTTCGAGTCCTTTTTACACACACACACACACACTCACACACACACCCTCCCTCACACTGATACTCATACCTTTGGAAAATTCCTAGAGGGCTTCTGACTTCCTTACCTTTTTACACACACACACACACACACACACACATCCTTGCAGAATTCCTGGATGGATTCTTACTTTGTGTCATTTTTCAACACACGCACACACACACACACTTGCAGAATATCTAGAGGGTTTCTGAATTTGTGTCCGTTTTACACACACACACACACACACACCCTTACAGAACCTCTGGACGGCTTCAGACTCCATGTCCTTTTTACACACACACACACACACACACACTTTTTGCAGAATCAATAGTCGGCTTCTGACTTAGTGTCCTTTTTACACACACACACACTCACACACACACCCTCCCTCACACTGATACTCATACCTTTGGAAAATTCCTAGAGGGCTTCTGATTTCCTGTCCTTTTTACACACACACACACACACACACACACATCCTTGCAGAATTCCTGGATGGCTTCTTACTTTGTGTCCGTTTTAAACACACACACACACACAGATACACACACCCTTGCAGAAATTCTAGAGGGCTTCGCACTTCGTGTGCTTTTTACGCACGCACACACACACACACACACACACGCACGCACCCTTGCAGAGTCTCTGGAATGCTTCTGACTTCGTGTTCTTTTTACACACACACACACACTCATACACATAAAACCTTGCAGAATCTCTTGAGAGCTTCGTACTTGGTGTCCTTTTTGCACACACACACACACACACACACACATACATGCATCCTTGCAGAATAGCAGGAATTCATCTCACGTCATCTAATTTATACACACACACATACACACTCAAACTCATTCCTTTGCAAAATCACTTGAGGGTTTCTTACTTCGTGTTCTTTTTACAAACATACTCACACACACAGACACACACTTGCAGGATCTCTAGAGGGCTTCTGACGTGGTGTCCTTTTTACACACTCGCACACAGACACACATACACACACCTGTGCAGAATCTCTGGAGGACTTCTAACAACATGTCGTTTATAAACACACACACACACATCCCTTGCAGAATCTCTAGAGGGATTCAGACTTCGTGTCCTTTTTACACACACACACATCCTTGCAGAAACTCTACAACGATTCTAAATTCCTATCCTTTTACACACGCACACACACACTCACACGCTTGCAGAATGCCTGCAGGGCTTCTGTCTTCATGTCCTTTTTATACACACACACAGACACACAACATTGCACAATCTCTAGAGTCCTTTTGATTTCTTGTCCTTTTTACACACACTCACACACACACACACACACCCTTCCAGAATCTCTAGAGGGTTTCTGACATTTTTCTTTTACGCACACACACACACACACCTTTGCAGAAACTATGGAGTGTTTCTGACTTCATGTATCCTTTTTTCACACCCCCACATACACGCCCTTGCAGAATTTCTAGAGGGCTTCTGACTTTGTGACCTTATTACACACACACACACTCACACACATAAAACCTTGCAGAATCTCTTGAGAGCTTCATACTTGGTCTCCTTTTTACAAACACACACACACATCATGGCAGAATCTCTAGATGGCTTCTGACATCAGGATCTTTTTACACACACAAACACACACACACACACACCTTTGCAGAAACTATGGAGTGTTTCTGACTTCATGTGTCCTTTTTACACACACTCACACACACACACCATTGCAGAATCTCTTGAGGACTTCTGATGTCATGTCCTTGTTACACACACACACACACTTGCATAATCTCTGGGGGTCTGACTTCGTGTCCTTTTTACACACACACACACACTCACACACACACCCTCCCTCACACTGATACTCATACCTTTATTAAATTCCTACAGGGCTTCTGACTTCCTTACCTTTTTACACACACACACACACACACATACTTGCAGAATTCCTGGATGGATTCTTACTTTGTGTCATTTTTGAACACACACACACACACACACACACACCCTTGCAGAATATCTAGAGGGTTTCTGAATGTGTGTCCGTTTTACACACACACACACACACACCCACAACCCTACAGAACCTCTGGACGGCTTCAGATGCCATGTCCTTTTTACACACACACACACACTTTTTGCAGAATCAATAGTCGGCTTCTGACTTAGTGTCCTTTTTACACACACGCACACATACACACATACACACACCTGTGCAGAATCTGTGGAGGACTTCTAACAACAGGTCCTTTTTACACACACACACACACACACACACAAACACACCATTGCAGAATCAATAGAGGGCTTCTGACTTCATGTCCTTTTTACACACACACACACACACACACACACCCTTACAGAACAACTGGAGGGCTTCTGAATTCATGTCCTTTTTACACACACACACACACACCCTTACAGAACCTCTGGAGGGATTCTGATTTCATGTCTTTTTACACACACACACACACTTTTGCAGAATCAATAGTCGGCTTCTGACTTCGTGTCCTTTTTACAAACACCCACACACACACGCCCTTGCAGAATTTCTAGAGGGTTTCTGAATTTGTGACCTTATTACACACGCACACACTCACACACATAAAACCTTGCAGAATCTCTTGAGAGCTTCATACTTGGTCTCCTTTTTACAAACACACACACACATCAGGGCAGAATCTCTAGATGGCTTCTGACTTCAGGATCTTTTTACACACACACACACACACACACACACCTTTGCAGAAACTATGGAGTGTTTCTGACTTCATGTGTCCTTTTTACACACACTCACACACACACACCCTTGCAGAATCTCTTGAGGGCTTCTGACGTCATGTCCTTGTTACACACACACACACACACACACTTGCATAATCTCTGGGGGTCTGACTTCGTGTCCTTTTTACACACACACACACTCACACACACACCCTCCCTCACACTGATCCTCATACCTTTGGAAAATTCATAGAGGGCTTCTGACTTCCTTATCTTTTTACACACACACACAAAAACACACGTCCTTGCAGAATTCCTGGATGGATTCTTACTTTGTTTCATTTTTCAACACACACACACACACACACACACACACAACCTTACAGAACCTCTGGACGGCTTCAGACTCCATGTCCTTTTTACACACACACACACACACACACACTTTTTGCAGAATCAATAGTCGGCTTCTGACTTAGTGTCCTTTTTACACAAACGCACACATACACACACCTGTGCAGAATCTGTGGAGGACTTCTAACAACAGGTCCTTTTTACACACACACACACACACAAACACACCATTGCAGAATCAATAGAGGGCTTCTGACTTCATGTCCTTTTCACACACACACACACACACCCTTATAGAACCTCTGGAGGGCTTCTGATTTCATGTCATTTTTACACACACACACACACACACTCACACTTTTGCAGAATCAATAGTCGGCTTCTGACTTCGTGTCCTTTTTACAAACACCCCCACACACACACGCCCTTGCAGAATTTCTAGAGGGCTTCTGACTTTGTGACCTTATTACACACGCACACACTCACACACATAAAACCTTGCAGAATCTCTTGAGAGCTTCATACTTGGTCTCCTTTTTACAAACACACACACACATCATGGCAGAATCTCTAAATGGCTTCTGACTTCAGGATCTTTTTACACACACACACACACACACACACACACCTTTGCAGAAACTATGGAGTGTTTCTGACTTCATGTGTCCTTTTTACACACACTCGCACACACACACCCTTGCAGAATCTCTTGAGGGCTTCTGACGTCATGTCCTTGTTACATACACACACACACACACACTTGCATAATCTCTGGGTGTCTGACTTCGTGTCCTTTTTACACACACACACACACACACACTCACACACACACCCTCCCTCACACTGATACTCATACCTTTGGAAAATTCCTAGAGGGCTTCTGACTTCCTTACCTTTTTACCCCCCCCCCCCCACACACACACATCCTTGCAGAATTCCTGGATGGATTCTTACTTTGTGTCATTTTTCAACACACACACACACACTTGCAGAATATCTAGAGGGTTTCTGAATTTGTGTCCGTTTTACACACACACACACACACACACACACCCACAACCTTACAGAACCTCTGGACGGCTTCAGACTCCATGTCCTTTTTACACACAAACACACACACACACACTTTTTGCAGAATCAATAGTCGGCTTCTGACTTAGTGTCCTTTTTACACACACACACACTCACACACACACCCTCCCTCACACTGATACCCATACCTTTATTAAATTCCTTAAAGGGCTTCTGACTTCCTTACCTTTTTACACACACTCACACACACACACACATACTTGCAGAATTCCTGGATGGATTCTTACATTGTGTCATTTTTGAACACACACACACACACACACACACACTTGCAGAATATCTAGAGGGTTTCTGAATGTGTGTCCGTTTTACACACACACACACACACACTTTTGCAGAATCAATAGTCGGCTTCTGACTTCGTGTCCTTTTTACAAACACCCCCACACACACACGCCCTTGCAGAATTTCTAGAGGGCTTCTGACTTTGTGACCTTATTACAGACGCACACACTCACACACATAAAACCTTGCAGAATCTCTTGAGAGCTTCATACTTGGTCTCCTTTTTACAAACACACACACACATCATGGCAGAATCTCTAGATGGCTTCTGACATCAGGATCTTTTTACACACACACACACACACACACACACCTTTGCAGAAACTATGCAGTGTTTCTGACTTCATGTGTCCTTTTTACACACACTCACACACACACACCCTTGCAGAATCTCTTGAGGACTTCTGATGTCATGTCCTTGTTACACACACACACACTTGCATAATCTCTGGGGGTCTGACTTCGTGTCCTTTTTACACACACACACACTCACACACACACCCTCCCTCACACTGATACTCATACCTTTATTAAATTCCTACAGGGCTTCTGACTTCCTTACCTTTTTACACACACACACACACACACACATACTTGCAGAATTCCTGGATGGATTCTTACTTTGTGTCATTTTTGAACACACACACACACACACACACACACACACACACACCCTTGCAGAATATCTAGAGGGTTTCTGAATGTGTGTCCGTTTTACACACACACACACACACCCACAACCCTACAGAACCTCTGGACGGCTTCAGACTCCATGTCTTTTTACACACACACACACACACTTTTTGCAGAATCAATAGTCGGCTTCTGACTTAGTGTCCTTTTTACACACACGCACACATACACACATACACACACCTGTGCAGAATCTGTGGAGGACTTCTAACAACAGGTCCTTTTTACACACACACACACACACACACAAAAACACACCATTGCAGAATCTATAGAGGGCTTCTGACTTCATGTCCTTTTTACACACACACACACACACACCCTTACAGAACCTCTGGAGGGCTTCTGACTTCATGTCCTTTTTACACACACACACACACACACCCTTACAGAACCTCTGGAGGGATTCTGATTTCATGTCTTTTTACACACACACACACACTTTTGCAGAATCAATAGTCGGCTTCTGACTTCGTGTCCTTTTTACAAACACCCACACACACACGCCCTTGCAGAATTTCTAGAGGGTTTCTGAATTTGTGACCTTATTACACACGCACACACTCACACACATAAAACCTTGCAGAATCTCTTGAGAGCTTCATAATTGGTCTCCTTTTTACAAACACACACACACATCAGGGCAGAATCTCTAGATGGCTTCTGACTTCAGGATCTTTTTACACACACACACACACACACACACACACACCTTTGCAGAAACTATGGAGTGTTTCTGACTTCATGTGTCCTTTTTACACACACTCACACACACACACCCCTGTAGAATCTCTTGAGAGCTTCTGACGTCATGTCCTTGTTACACACACACACACACACACACACTTGCATAATCTCTGGGGGTCTGACTTCGTGTCCTTTTTACACACACACACACTCACACACACACCCTCCCTCACACTGATCCTCATACCTTTGGAAAATTCCTAGAGGGCTTCTGACTTCCTTACCTTTTTACACACACACACACACACACACACACACACACACATCCTTGCAGAATTCATGGATGGATTCTTACTTTGTTTCATTTTTCAACACACACACACACACACACACACAACCTTACAGAACCTCTGGACGGCTTCAGACTCCATGTCCTTTTTACACACACACACACACACACTTTTTGCAGAATCAATAGTCGGCTTCTGACTTAGTGTCCTTTTTACACAAACGCACACATACACACACCTGTGCAGAATCTGTGGAGGACTTCTAACAACAGGTCATTTTTACACACACACACACACACACACACACAAACACACCATTGCAGAATCAATAGAGGGCTTCTGACTTCATGTCCTTTTTACACACACACACACACACACACCCTTATAGAACCTCTGGAGGGCTTCTGATTTCATGTCATTTTTACACACACACACACACACACACACTCACATTTTTGCAGAATCAATAGTCGGCTTCTGACTTCGTGTCCTTTTTACAAACACCCCCCCACACACACGCCCTTGCAGAATTTCTAGAGGGCTTCTGACTTTGTGACCTTATTACACACGCACACACTCACGCACATAAAACCTTGCAGAATCTCTTGAGAGCTTCATACTTGGTCTCCTTTTTACAAACACACACACACATCATGGCAGAATCTCTAGATGGCTTCTGACTTCAGGATCTTTTTACACACACAAACACACACACCTTTGCAGAAACTATGGAGTGTTTCTGACTTCATGTGTCCTTTTTACACACACTCGCACACACACACCCTTGCAGAATCTCTTGAGGGCTTCTGACGTCATGTCCTTGTTACACACACACACACACACACTTGCATAATCTCTGGGTGTCTGACTTCGTGTCCTTTTTACACACACACACACACACTCACACACACACCCTCCCTCACACTGATACTCATACCTTTGGAAAATTCCTAGAGGGCTTCTGACTTCCTTACCTTTTTACCCCCCCCCACACACACACACATCCTTGCAGAATTCCTGGATGGATTCTTACTTTGTGTCATTTTTCAACACACACACACACACACTAGCAGAATATCTAGAGGGTTTCTGAATTTGTGTCCGTTTTACACACACACACACACACACCCACAACCTTACAGAACCTCTGGACGGCTTCAGACTCCATGTCTTTTTACACACACACACACACACACACACACTTTTTGCAGAATCAATAGTCGGCTTCTGACAGTGTCCTTTTTACACACACACACACTCACACACACACCCTCCCTCACACTGATACTCATACCTTTATTAAATTCCTACAGGGCTTCTGACTTCCTTACCTTTTTACACACACTCACACACACACACATACTTGCAGAATTCCTGGATGGATTCTTACTTTGTGTCATTTTTGAACACACACACACACACACACACACCCTTGCAGAATATCTAGAGGGTTTCTGAATGTGTGTCCGTTTTACACACACACACACACACACACACACACACACACACACCCACAACCCTACAGAACCTCTGGACGGCTTCAGACTCCATTTCCTTTTTACACACACACACACACACTTTTTGCAGAATCAATAGTCGGCTTCTGACTTAGTGTCCTTTTTACACACACGCACACATACACACATACACACACCTGTGCAGAATCTGTGGAGGACTTCTAACAACAGGTCCTTTTTACACACACACACACACACAAACACACCATTGCAGAATCAATAGAGGGCTTCTGACTTCATGTCCTTTTTACACACACACACACACACACACACACCCTTACAGAACCACTGGAGGGCTTCTGACTTCATGTCCTTTTTACACACACACACACTCACACACACACCCTCCCTCACACTGATCCTCATACCTTTGGAAAATTCCTAGAGGGCTTCTGACTTCCTTACCTTTTTACCCCCCCCCCACACACACATCCTTGCAGAATTCCTGGATGGATTCTTACTTTGTTTCATTTTTCAACACACACACACACACACACACACACAACCTTACAGAACCTCTGGACGGCTTCAGACTCCATGTCCTTTTTACACACACACACACACTTTTTGCAGAATCAATAGTCGGCTTCTGACTTAGTGTCCTTTTTACACAAACTCACACATACACACACCTGTGCAGAATCTGTGGAGGACTTCTAACAACAGGTCCTTTTTACACACACACACACACAAACACACCATTGCAGAATCAATAGAGGGCTTCTGACTTCATGTCCTTTTTACACACACACACACACACACACACACACACTTTTGCAGAATCAATAGTCGGCTTCTGACTTCGTGTCCTTTTTACAAACACCCCCCCACACACACGCCCTTGCAGAATTTCTAGAGGGCTTCTGACTTTGTGACCTTATTACACACGCACACACTCACACACATAAAACCTTGCAGAATCTCTTGAGAGCTTCATACTTGGTCTCCTTTTTACAAACACACACACACATCATGGCAGAATCTCTAGATGGCTTCTGACTTCAGGATCTTTTTACACACACACACACACACACACCTTTGCAGAAACTATGGAGTGTTTCTGACTTCATGTGTCCTTTTTACACACAATCGCACACACACACCCTTGCAGAATCTCTTGAGGGCTTCTGACGTCATGTCCTTGTTACACACACACACACACACACACACTTGCATAATCTCTGGGTGTCTGACTTCGAGTCCTTTTTACACACACACACACACTCACACACACACCCTCCCTCACACTGATACTCATACATTTGGAAAATTCCTAGAGGGCTTCTGACTTCCTTACCTTTTTACACACACACACACACACACATCCTTGCAGAATTCCTGGATGGATTCTTACTTTGTGTCATTTTTCAACACACGCACACACACACACTTGCAGAATATCTAGAGGGTTTCTGAATTTATGTCCGTTTTACACACACACACACACACACACACACACCCTTACAGAACCTCTGGACGGCTTCAGATCAATGTCCTTTTTACACACACACACACACACACACACACCCTCCCTCACACTGATACTCATACCTTTGGAAAATTCCTAGAGGGCTTCTGATTTCCTGTCCTTTTTACACACACACACACACACACACACATCCTTGCAGAATTCCTGGATGGCTTCTTACTTTGTGTCCGTTTTAAACACACACACACACACAGATACACACACCCTTGCAGAAATTCTAGAGGGCTTCGGACTTCGTGTGCTTTTTACGCACGCACACACACACACACACACACACACACACACACACACTCATACACATAAAACCTTGCAGAATCTCTTGAGAGCTTCGTACTTGGTGTCCTTTTTGCACACACACACACACACACATACATGCATCCTTGCAGAATAGCAGGAATTCATCTCACGTCATGTAATTTATACACACACACATACACACTCAAACTCATTCCTTTGCAAAATCACTTGAGGGTTTCTTACTTCGTGTTCTTTTTACAAACATACTCACACACACAGACACACACTTGCAGGATCTCTAGAGGGCTTCTGACGTGGTGTCCTTTTTACACACTCGCACACAGACACACATACACACACCTGTGCAGAATCTCTGGAGGACTTCTAACAACATGTCGTTTATAAACACACACACACACATCCCTTGCAGAATCTCTAGAGGGATTCAGACTTCGTGTCCTTTTTACACACACACACATCCTTGCAGAAACTCTACAACGATTCTAAATTCCTATCCTTTTACACACGCACACACACACTCACACGCTTGCAGAATGCCTGCAGGGCTTCTGTCTTCATGTCCTTTTTATACACACACACAGACACACAACATTGCACAATCTCTAGAGTCCTTTTGATTTCTTGTCCTTTTTACACACACTCACACACACACACACACACCCTTCCAGAATCTCTAGAGGGTTTCTGACATTTTTCTTTTACGCACACACACACACACACCTTTGCAGAAACTATGGAGTGTTTCTGACTTCATGTATCCTTTTTTCACACCCTCACACACACGCCCTTGCAGAATTTCTAGAGGGCTTCTGACTTTGTGACCTTATTACACACACACACACTCACACACATAAAACCTTGCAGAATCTCTTGAGAGCTTCATACTTGGTCTCCTTTTTACACACACACACACATCATGGCAGAATCTCTAGGTGGCTTCTGACATCAGGATCTTTTTACACACACACACACACACACACACACACACCTTTGCAGAAACTATGGAGTGTTTCTGACTTCATGTGTCCTTTTTACACACACTCACACACACACACCATTGCAGAATCTCTTGAGGACTTCTGATGTCATGTCCTTGTCACACACACACACACTTGCATAATCTCTGGGGGTCTGACTTCGTGTCCTTTTTACACACACACACACACTCACACACACACCCTCCCTCACACTGATACTCATACCTTTATTAAATTCCTTCAGGGCTTCTGACTTCCTTACCTTTTTACACACACACACACACACACACACACACACACACACATACTTGCAGAATTCCTGGATGGATTCTTACTTTGTGTCATTTTTGAACACACACACACACACACACATCCTTGCAGAATATCTAGAGGGTTTCTGAATGTGTGTCCGTTTTACACACACACACACACACACACACACACAACCCTACAGAACCTCTGGACGGCTTCAGATGCCATGTCCTTTTTACACACACACACACACTTTTTGCAGAATCAATAGTCGGCTTCTGACTTAGTGTCCTTTTTACACACACGCACACATACACACATACACACACCTGTGCAGAATCTGTGGAGGACTTCTAACAACAGGTCCTTTTTACACACACACACACACACACACACACAAACACACCATTGCAGAATCAATAGAGGGCTTCTGACTTCATGTCCTTTTTACACACACACACACACACACACACACACACACACCCTTACAGAACCACTGGAGGGCTTCTGACTTCATGTCCTTTTTACACACACACACACACACACACCCTTACAGAACCTCTGGAGGGATTCTGATTTCATGTCTTTTTACACACACACACACACTTTTGCAGAATCAATAGTCGGCTTCTGACTTCGTGTCCTTTTTACAAACACCCACACACACACGCCCTTGCAGAATTTCTAGAGGGTTTCTGAATTTGTGACCTTATTACACACGCACACACTCACACACATAAAACCTTGCAGAATCTCTTGAGAGCTTCATACTTGGTCTCCTTTTTACAAACACACACACACATCATGGCAGAATCTCTAGATGGCTTCTGACTTCAGGATCTTTTTACACACACACACACACACACACACCTTTGCAGAAACTATGGAGTGTTTCTGACTTCATGTGTCCTTTTTACAAACACTCACACACACACACCCTTGCAGAATCTCTTGAGGGCTTCTGACGTCATGTCCTTGTTACACACACACACACACACACACACACTTGCATAATCTCTGGGGGTCTGATTTCGTGTCCTTTTTACACACACACACACTCACACACACACCCTCCCTCACACTGATCCTCATACCTTTGGAAAATTCCTAGAGGGCTTCTGACTTCCTTATCTTTTTACACACACACACACACACACACACACATCCTTGCAGAATTCCTGGATGGATTCTTACTTTGTTTCATTTTTCAACACACACACACACACACACAACCTTACAGAACCTCTGGACGGCTTCAGACTCCATGTCCTTTTTACACACACACACACACACACACTTTTTGCAGAATCAATAGTCGGCTTCTGACTTAGTGTCCTTTTTACACACACGCACACATACACACATACACACACCTGTGCAGAATCTGTGGAGGACTTCTAACAACAGGTCCTTTTTACACACACACACACACACAAACACACCATTGCAGAATCAATAGTCGGCTTCTGACTTCATGTCCTTTTTACACACACACACACACACACACACACACACACCCTTACAGAACCACTGGAGGGCTTCTGACTTCATGTCCTTTTTACACACACACACACTCACACACACACCCTCCCTCACACTGATCCTCATAACTTTGGAAAATTCCTAGAGGGCTTCTGACTTCCTTACCTTTTTACCACCCCCCCCACACACACACACATCCTTGCAGAATTCCTGGATGGATTCTTACTTTGTTTCATTTTTCAACACACACACACACACACACACACACCCACAACCTTACAGAACCTCTGGACGGCTTCAGACTCCATGTCCTTTTAACACACACACACACACACACACACACACACACTTTTTGCAGAATCAATAATCGGCTTCTGACTTAGTGTCCTTTTTACACAAACTCACACATACACACACCTGTGCAGAATCTGTGGAGGACTTCTAACAACAGGTCCTTTTTACACACACACACACACAAACACACCATTGCAGAATCAATAGAGGGCTTCTGACTTCATGTCCTTTTTACACACACACACACACACCCTTACAGAACCTCTGGAGGGCTTCTGATTTCATGTCATTTTTACACACACACACACACACACACACACTTTTGCAGAATCAATAGTTGGCTTCTGACTTCGTGTCCTTTTTACAAACACCCCCCCACACACACGCCCTTGCAGATTTTCTAGAGGGCTTCTGACTTTGTGACCTTATTACACACGCACACACTCACACACATAAAACCTTGCAGAATCTCTTGAGAGCTTCATACTTGGTCTCCTTTTTACAAACACACACACACATCATGGCAGAATCTCTAGATGGCTTCTGACTTCAGGATCTTTTTACACACACACACACACACACACACACACACACACACACACCTTTGCAGAAACTATGGAGTGTTTCTGACTTCATGTGTCCTTTTTACACACACTCGCACACACACACCCTTGCAGAATCTCTTGAGGGCTTCTGACGTCATGTCCTTTTTACACACACATACACTCACACAAGCTCTTTTGCAGAATCTCTGGAGGACTTCTGGCTTCGTGAACTTTTTTAACACACACACACCCTTGCCGAATCCCTTCAGGGTTTCTGACGTCATGTCCTTTTTACACACACACAATTTCAGAATCTCTGGAGGGCTTCTGACTCCCTTTCCTTTTTAAACACACACACATTCACACACACACACCCTCACACTGATACGCATACCGTTGCAAAATTCCTAGAGGGCTTCTTACTTTGTGTACTTTTTACATACACACACACACACACATCCTTGCAGAATTCCTGGATGGCTTCTTATTTTGTGTCCTTTTTAAACACCTCACACACACACACACACACACACACACACACACACTCACACAGGCCCTTGCAGAAACTGTAGAGGGCTTCGGAATTCGTGTTCTTTTTACACACGCACAGACATACTCATACACACATGCTGGTACCCTTGCAGAATCTCTGGAGTGCTTCTGATTTCGTGTTCTTTTTACACACACACAAACTCACAAACGCTCACACACACACATAGACGCACCCTAACAGAATTTCTAGAAGGCTTCTGAATACTTTTCCTTTTAACACATACACACACTGACACGCTTGTAGAATCTCTGGAGGTCTTCTGGCTTCGTGTCTTTTTACACACACACACACACACAGAGACAAACCCTTGCAGAATTTCTTGAGGGTTGTTGACGTCATGTCTTTGATACACACACACACTCTTGCAGAATCTCTGGAGGGCTTCTGACTTCGTGTCCTTTTTACACACACACACACACACACACACACACACACACACACACACACACTTCCTCACACAGATACTCATACCTTTGCAGAATTCCTAGACAGCTTCTGACTTCCTGTGCTTTTTACACAACTTCACACACACACACACACACCCCTGACGAATCTCTAGAGGCCTTCTGACTTCATAACTTTTTACACAAACATACACTCACACAAGGACCTTTGCAGAATCTCTGGAGTATTTATGACTTCATGTCCTTTTTACACACACACACACACACAGACACACACACACACACACACACACAAAGACATACTCTTGCAGGATCTCTAGAGTGCTTCTGACTTTGTGTCCTTTATACACACACACACATACACCCTTCCAGAATCTCTACAAGGATTCTGACTTCATGTCCTTTTTACACAAACACACACACACACACACACACACACACACCAAACTCATTTTCTTGCAAAATCTCTGCAGTCCTTCTGACTTCGTGTCTTTTTAAACACACACACACACACACACACACACTCCCTCACACTGATACTCATACCTTTGGAAAATTCCTAGAGGGCTTCTGACTTCCTTACCATTTTAAACACACACACACACACACACACACACACATCCTTGCAGAATTCCTGGATGGATTCTTACTTTGTGTCATTTTTCAACACACACACACACACACACATCCTTGCAGAATATCTAGAGGGTTTCTGAATTTGTGTCCGTTTTTCACACACACACCCACACCCACACACACACACACACCCTTACAGAACCTCTGGACGGCTTCAGACTCCATGTCCTTTTTACACACACACACACACTTTTTGCAGAATCAATAGTCGGCTTCTGACTTAGTGTCCTTTTTACACAAACGCACACAGACACACATACACACACCTGTGCAGAATCTGTGGAGGACTTCTAACAACATGTCTTTTTACACACACACACACACACAAACACACCATTGAAGAATCAATAGAGGGCTTCTGAATTCATGTCCTTTTTACACACACAAACCCTTACAGAACCTCTGGAGGGCTTCTGATTTCATGCCCTTTTTACACACACACACACACACACACACACACACACTTTTGCAGAATCAATAGTCGGCTTCTGACTTCGTGTCCTTTTTACAAACACCCACACACACACACACGCCCTTGCAGATTTTCTAGAGGGCTTCTGACTTTGTGACCTTATTACACACGCACACACTCACACACATAAAACCTTGCAGAATCTCTTGAGAGATTCATACTTGGTCTCCTTTTTACAAACACACACACACATCATGGCAGAATCTCTAGATGGCTTCTGACTTCAGGATCTTTTTACACACACACACACACACACACACACACCTTTGCAGAAACTATGGAGTGTTTCTGACTTCATGTGTCCTTTTTACACACACTCTCACACACACACACTTTTGCAGAATCTCTTGAGGGCTTCTGACGTCATGTCCTTGTTACACACACACACACTTGCATAATCTCTGGGGGTCTGACTTCGTTTCCTATTTACACACACACACACACTCACACACACACCCTCCCTCACACTGATCCTCATACCTTTGGAAAATTCCTAGAGGGCTTCTGACTTCCTTACCTTTTTACACACACACACACACACACATCCTTGCAGAATTCCTGGATGGATTCTTACTTTGTTTCATTTTTAAACACACACACACACACACACACCCCAAACTCATTTTCTTGCCAAATCTCTGCAGTCCTTCTGACTTCGTGTCCTTTTTAAACACACACACACACACACACACACACACACACACACACACACACACAAATACACTTGTAGAATATCTGGAGGATTTCTGATTTCATGTCCTTAATACACACACACACACACACACACACACACATTCCCTCACTCTCACTCTGGAGGACTTCTGATTTCATGTCCTTTTTACACACACACACACACACACACACACACATACTCTTTTGCAGAATCAATAGTCGGCTTCTGACTTGGTGTCCTTTTTACACACACGCACACAGACACATATACAAACCAGTGCAGAATCTGTGGAGGACTTCTAACAACATGTCCTTTTTACACACACACACACACACAAAGACATACTCTTGCAGGATCTCTAGAGTGCTTGTGACTTGGTGTCCTTTATACACACACACGCACATACATCCTTCAAGATCTCTACAAGGATTCTGACTTCATGTCCTTTTTACACACACACACACACACACACACACACACACACACCCTTACAGAACCTCTGGAGGGCTTCTGATTTCATGTCCTTTTTACACACACACACACTTTTGCAGAATCAATAGTCGGCTTCTGACTTCGTGTCCTTTTTACAAACACCCACACAAACACGCCCTTGCAGAATTTCTAGAGGGCTTCTGAATTTGTGACCTTATTACACACGCACACACTCACACACATAAAACCTTGCAGAATCTCTTGAGAGCTTCATACTTGGTCTCCTTTTTACAAACACACACACACATCATGGCAGAATCTCTAGATGGCTTCTGACTTCAGGATCTTTTTACACACACACACACACCCTTGCAGAAACTATGGAGTGTTTCTGACTTCATGTGTCCTTTTTACACACACTCACACACACACACACCCTTGCAGAATATCTTGAGGGCTTCTGACGTCATGTCCTTGTTACACACACACACACGCACACACTTGCATAATCTCTGGGGGTCTGACTTCGTGTCCTTTTTACACACACACACACACTCACACACACACCCTCCCTCACACTGATACTCATACCTTTATTAAATTCCTAGAGGGCTTCTGACTTCCTTACCTTTTTACACACACACACACACACACACACATCCTTGCAGAATTCCTGGAGGGATTCTTACTTTGTGTCATTTTTAAACACACACACACACACACCCTTGCAGAATATCTAGAGGGTTTCTGAATGTGTGTCCGTTTTACACACACACACACACACACACACACACACACCCTTACAGACCTCTGGACGGCTTCAGACTCCATGTCCTTTTTACACACACACACACACACACACACTTTTTGCAGAATCAATAGTCAGCTTCTGACTTAGTGTCCTTTTTACACACACGCACACAGACACACATACACACACCTGTGCAGAATCTGTGGAGGACTTCTAACAACATGTCCTTTTTACAAACACAAACACACACACACACACAAACACACCATTGAAGAATCAATAGAGGGCTTCTGACTTCATGTCCTTTTTACACACACACACACACACACCCTTACAGAACCTCTGGAGGGCTTCTGATTTCCTGTCCTTTACACACACACACACACACACACACTTTTGCAGAATCAATAGTCGGCTTCTGACTTCGTGTCCTTTTTACAAACACCCACACACACACGCCCTTGCAGAATTTCTAGAGGGCTTCTGAATTTGTGACCTTATTACACACGCAAACACTCACACACATAAAACCTGGCAGAATCTCTTGAGAGCTTCATACTTGGTCTCCTTTTTACAAACACACACACACATCATGGCAGAATCTCTAGATGGCTTCTGACTTCAGGATCTTTTTACACACACACACACACACACACACACACACCTTTGCAGAAACTATGGAGTGTTTCTGACTTCATGTGTCCTTTTTACACACACTCACACACACACACCCTTGCAGAATCTCTTGAGGGCTTCTGACGTCATGTCCTTGTTAAGCACACACACACACACACACTTGCATAATCTCTGGAGGGCTTCTGACTTCGTGTCCTTTTTACACACACACACACTCACAAACACACCCTCCCTCACACTGATACTCATACCTTTGGAAAATTCCTAGAGGGCTTCTGACTTCCTGTCCTTTTTACACACACACACACACACACACACACACACACACACACACATCCTTGCAGAATTCCTGGATGGCTTCTTACTTTGTGTCCGTTTTAAACACACACACACACACAGATACACACACCCTTGCAGAAATTGTAGAGGGCTTCGGACTTCGTGTTCTTTTTACGCACGCACACACACACACACACACACACACACACGCACGCACCCTTGCAGAGTCTCTGGAATGCTTCTGACTTCGTGTTCTTTTTACACACACACTCATACACATAAAACCTTGCAGAATCTCTTGAGAGCTTCGTACTTGGTGTCCTTTTTGCACACACACACACACACACACACATACATGCATCCTTGCAGAATAGCAGGAATTCATCTCACATCATGTAATTTATACACACACACATACACACTCAAACTCATTCCTTTGCAAAATCACTTGAGGGTTTCTTACTTCGTGTTCTTTTTACAAACATACTCACACACACAGACACACCCTTGCAGGATCTCTAGAGGGCTTCTGACGTGGTGTCCTTTTTACACACTCGCACACAGACACACATACAAACACCTGTGCAAAATCTCTGGAGGACTTCTAACAACATGTCGTTTATAAACACACACACACACATCCCTTGCAGAATCTCTAGAGGGATTCAGACTTCGTGTCCTTTTTACACACACACACATCCTTGCAGAAACTCTACAGCGATTCTAAATTCCTATCCTTTTACACACGCACACACACACTCACACGCTTGCAGAATGCCTGCAGGGCTTCTGTCTTCATGTCCTTTTTATACACACACACAGACACACAACATTGCACAATCTCTAGAGTCCTATTGATTTCTTGTCCTTTTTACACACACTCACACACACACACACACACACACACACCCTTCCTGAATCTCTAGAGGGTTTCTGACTTTTTTCTTTTACGCACACACACACACACCTTTGCAGAAACTATGGAGTGTTTCTGACTTCATGTGTCCTTTTTTCACACACACACACACACACACACACAAACACACCATTGAAGAATCAATAGAGGGCTTCTGACTTCGTGTCCTTTTTACACACACACACCCTTACAGAACCTCTGGAGGGCTTCTGATTTCATGCCTTTTTACACACACACACACACACACACAAATACACTTGTAGAATCTCTGGAGGACTTCTGATTTCATGTCCTTATTACACACACACACACATTCCCTCACTCTCACTCTGGAGGACTTCTGATTTCATGTCCTTTTTACACTCACACACACACACACACACATACTCTTTTGCAGAATAAATAGTCGGCTTCTGACTTGGTGTCCTTTTTACACACACGCCCACAGACACATACACACACCTGTGCAGAATCTGTGGAGGACTTCTAACAACATGTCCTTTTTACACACACACACACAAAGACATACTCTTGCAGGATCTCTAGACTGCTTGTGACTTGGTGTCCTTTATACACACACACGCACATACATCCTTCCAGATCTCTACAAGGTTTCTGACTTCATGTCCTTTTTACACACACACACACACACACACACACAAAACACACCATTGCAGAATCAATAGAGGGCTTCTGACTTCATGTCCTTTTAACACACACACACACACACACACCCTTACAGAACCTCTGGAGGGATTCTGATTTCATTTCCTTTTTACACACACACACACACACACACACACTTTTGCAGAATCAATAGTCGGCGTCTGACTTCGTGTCCTTTTTACAAACACCCCCACACACACACGCCTTTGCAGAATTTCTAGAGGGCTTCTGAATTTGTGACCTTATTACACACGCACACACTAACACACATAAAACCTTGCAGAATCTCTTGAGAGCTTCATACTTGGTCTCCTTTTTACAAACACACACACACATCATGGCAGAATCTCTAGATGGCTTCTGACACCAGGATCTTTTTACACACACACACACACACACCTTTGCAGAAACTATGGAGTGTTTCTGACTTCATGTGTCCTTTTTACACACACTCACACACACACACCATTGCAGAATCTCTTGAGGGCTTCTGATGTCATGTCCTTGTTACACACACACACACTTGCATAATCTCTGGGGATCTGACTTCGTGTCCTTTTTACACACACACACACACACACTCACACACACACCCTCCCTCACACTGATACTCATACCTTTATTAAATTCCTACAGGGCTTCTGACTTCCTTACCTTTTTACACACACACACACACACACACATACTTGCAGAATTCCTGGATGGATTCTTACTTTGTGTCATTTTTGAACACACACACACACACACACACCCTTGCAGAATATCTAGAGGGTTTCTGAATGTGTGTCCGTTTTACACACACACACACACACACACACACACAACCCTACAGAACCTCTGGACGGCTTCAGACTCCATGTCCTTTTTACACACACACACACACTTTTTGCATAATCAATAGTCGGCTTCTGACTTAGTGTCCTTTTTACACTCACGCACACATACACACATACACACACCTGTGCAGAATCTGTGGAGGACTTCTAACAACAGGTCCTTTTTACACACACACACACAAACAAACCATTGCAGAATCAATAGAGGGCTTCTGACTTCATGTCCTTTTTACACACACACACACACACACACACACCCTTACAGAACCACTGGAGGGCTTCTGACTTCATGTCCTTTTTACACACACACACACACACACACACCCTTACAGAACCTCTGGAGGGATTCTGATTTCATGTCCTTTTTACACACACACACACTTTTGCAGAATCAATCGTCGGCTTCTGACTTCGTGTCCTTTTTACAAACACCCACACACACACGCCCTTGCAGAATTTCTAGAGGGCTTCTGAATTTGTGACCTTATTACACACGCACACACTCACACACATAAAACCTTGCAGAATCTCTTGAGAGCTTCATACTTGGTCTCCTTTTTACAAACACACACACACACATCAGGGCAGAATCTCTAGATGGGTTCTGACTTCAGGATCTTTTTACACACACACACACACACACACACACACACACACCTTTGCAGAAACTATGGAGTGTTTCTGACTTCATGTGTCCTTTTTACACACACTCACACACACACACCCTTGCAGAATCTCTTGAGGGCTTCTGACGTCATGTCCTTGTTACACACACACACACACAAACACACACACACACTTGCATAATCTCTGGGGGTCTGACGTCGTGTCCTTTTTAAACACACACACACTCACACACACACCCTCCCTCACACTGATCCTCATACCTTTGGAAAATTCCTAGAGGGCTTCTGACTTCCTTACCTTTTTACACACACACACACACACACACACACACATCCTTGCAGAATTCCTGGATGGATTCTTACTTTGTTTCATTTTTCAACACACACACACACACACACACCCACAACCTTACAGAACCTCTGGACGGCTTCAGACTCCATGTCCTTTTTACACACACACACAAACACACCATTGCAAAATCAATAGAGGGCTTCTGACTTCATGTCCTTTTTACACACACACACACACACACCCTTACAGAACCTCTGGAGGGCTTCTAATTTCATGTCCTTTTTACACACACACACACACACACACTTTTGCAGAATCAATAGTCGGCTTCTGACTTCGTGTCCTTTTTACAAACACCCCCACACACACGCCCTTGCAGAATTTCTAGAGGGCTTCTGAATTTGTGACCTTATTACACACGCACACACTCACACACATAAAACCTTGCAGAATCTCTTGAGAACTTCATACTTGGTCTCCTTTTTACAAACACACACACACATCATGGCAGAATCTCCAGATGGCTTCTGACTTCAGGATATTTTTACACACACACACACACACAACACCTTTGCAGAAACTATGGAGTGTTTCTGACTTCATGTGTCCTTTTTACACACACTCACACACAAACACCCTTGTAGAATCTCTTGAGGGCTTCTGACGTCATGTCCTTGTTACACACACATACACACTTGCATAATCTCTGGGGGTCTGATTTCGTGTCCTTTTTACACACACACACACTCACACACACACCCTCCCTCACACTGATACACATACCTTTGGACAATTCCTAGAGGGCTTCAGACTTCCTTACATTTTTACACACACACACACACACACACACACACATCCTTGCAGAATTCCTGGATGGATTCTTACTTTGTGTCATTTTTGAACACACACACACACACACACACACATACACACACACACCCTTGCAGAATATCTAGAGGGTTTCTGAATTTGTGTCCGTTTTACACACACACACACACACACACACACACACACACACACCCTTACAGAACCTCTGGACGGCTTCAGACTCCATGTCCTTTTTACACACACACAGAAACTTTTTGCAGAATCAATAGTCGGCTTCTGACTTAGTGTCCTTTTTACACACACGCACACAGACACACATACACACACCTGTGCAGAATCTGTGGAGGACTTCTAACAACATGTCCTTTTTACAAACACACAAACACACACACACAAACACACCATTGAAGAATCAATAGAAGGCTTCTGACTTCATGTCCTTTTTACACACACACACACACACACACACACCCTTACAGAACCTCTGGAGGGCTTCTGATTTCATGTCCTTTTTACACACACACACACACACACACACTTTTGCAGAAACAATAGTCGGCTTCTGACTTCGTGTCCTTTTTACAAACACCCCCACCCCACACACGCCCTTGCAGAATTTCTAGAGGGCTTCTGACTTTGTGACCTTATTACACACGCACACACTCACACACATAAAACCTTGCAGAATCTCTTGAGAGCTTCATACTTGGTCTCCTTTTTACAAACACACACACATATCATGGCAGAATCTCTAGATGGCTTCTGACTTCAGGATCTTTTTACACACACACACACACACACACACACCTTTGCAGAAACTATGGAGGGTTTCTGACTTCATGTGTCCTTTTTACACACACTCACACACACACACCCTTACAGAATCTCTTGAGGGCTTCTGACGTCATGTCCTTGTTAAACACACACACACACACACACACTTGCATAATCTCTGGAGGGCTTCTGACTTCGTGTCTTTTTACACACACACACCCTCACACTCACACCCTCCCTCACACTGATACTCATACCTTTGGAAAATTCCTAGAGGGCTTCTGACTTCCTGTCCTTTTTACACACACACACACACACACACACACACACACACATCCTTGCAGAATTCCTGGATGGCTTCTTACTTTGTGTCCGTTTTAAACACACACACACACAGATACACACACCCTTGCAGAAATTCTAGAGGGCTTCGGACTTCGTGTGCTTTTTACGCACGCACAAACACACACACACACACACGCACGCACCCTTGCAGAGTCTCTGGAATGCTTCTGACTTCGTGTCCTTTTTACACACACACACACACACACACACTCATACACATAAAACCTTGCAGAATCTCTTGAGAGCTTCGTACTTGGTGTCCTTTTTGCACACACACACACACACACACACACACACACACACATACATGCATCCTTGCAGAATCGCAGGAATTCATCTCACGTCATGTAATTTATACACACACACATACACACTCAAACTCATTCCTTTGCAAAATCACTTGAGGGTTTCTTACTTCGTGTTCTTTTTACAAACATACTCACACACACAGACACACCCTTGCAGGATCTCTAGAGTGCTTCTGACGTGGTGTCCTTTTTACACACTCGCACACAGACACACATACACACACCTGTGCAGAATCTCTGGAGGACTTCTAACAACATGTCGTTTATAAACACACACACACATCCCTTGCAGAATCTCTAGAGGGATTCAGACTTCGTGTCCTTTTTACACACACACACATCCTTGCAGAAACTCTACAGCGATTCTAAATTCCTATCCTTTTACACACGCACACACACACTCACACGCTTGCAGAATGCCTGCAGGGCTTCTGTCTTCATGTCCTTTTTATACACACACACAGACACACAACATTGCACAATCTCTAGAGTCCATTTGATTTCTTGTCCTTTTTACACACACTTACACACACACACACAGACACACACACACACCATCCAGAATCTCTAGAGGGTTTCTGACATTTTTCTTTTACGCACACACACACACACCTTTGCAGAAACTATGGAGTGTTTCTGACTTCATGTGTCCTTTTTTTACACCCCCACACAAACGCCCTTGCAGAATTTCTAGAGGGGTTCAGACTTTGTGACCTTATTACACACGCACACACACACATAAAACCTTGCAGAATCTCTTGAGAGCTTCATACTTGGTCTCCTTTTTACAAACACACACACACATCATGGCAGAATCTCTAGATGGCTTCTGACTTCAGGATCTTTTTACACACACACACACACACACACACACACACACACCTTTGCAGAAACTATGGAGTGTTTCTGACTTCATGTGTCCTTTTTACACACACTCACACACACACACACCCTTGCACAATCTCTTGAGGGCTTCTGACGTCATGTCCTTGTTACACACACACATACACACTCGCATAATCTCTGGGGATCTGACTTCGTGTCCTTTTTACACTCACACACACTCACACACACACCCTCCCTCACACTGATACTCATACCTTTCGAAAATTATTAGAGGGCTTCTGACTTCCTTACCTTTTTACACACACACACACACACACACACACATCCTTGCAGAATTCCTGGATGGATTCTTACTTTGTGTCATTTTTAAACACACACACACACACACACACCCTTGCAGAATATCTAGAGGGTTACTGAATTTGTGTCCGTTTTACACACACAAACCCACACCCACACACACAACCACACCCTTACAGAACCTCTGGACGGCTTCAGACTCCATGTCCTTTTTACACACACGCACACAGACACACATACACCCACCTGTGCAGAATCTGTGGAGGACTTCTAACAACATGTCCTTTTTACACACACACACACACACACACACAAACACACCATTGAAGAATCAATAGAGGGCTTCTGACTTCATGTCCTTTTTACACACACACACACACACACCGTTACAGAACCTCTGGAGGGCTTCTAATTTCATGTCCTTTTTACACACACACACACACACACACACACTTTTGCAGAATCAATAGTCGGCTTCTCTGACTTCGTGTCCTTTTTACAAACACCCCCACACACACACGCCCTTGCAGAATTTCTAGAGGGCTTCTGACTTTGTGACCTTATTACACACGCACACACTCACACACATAAAACCTTGCAGAATCTCTTGAGAGCTTCATACTTGGTCTCCTTTTTACAAACACACACACACACACACATCATGCAGAATCTCTAGATGGCTTCTGACTTCAGGATCTTTTTACACACACACCTTTGCAGAAACTATGGAGTGTTTCTGACTTTATGTGTCCTTTTTACACACACTCTCACACACACACACCCTTGCAGAATCTCTTGAGGGCTTCTGACGTCATGTCCTTGTTACACACACACACACACACACACTTGCATAATCTCTGGGTGTCTGACTTCGTGTCCTTTTTACACACACACACACTCACACACACACCCTCCCTCACACTGATCCTCATACCTTTGGAAAATTCCTAGAGGGCTCTGACTTCCTTACCTTTTTACAAACACACACACACACACACACACACCCCAAACTCATTTTCTTACCAAATCTCTGCAGTCCTTCTGACTTCGTGTCCTTTTTAAACACACACACACACACACACACAAATACACTTGTAGAATCTCTGGATGACTTCTGATTTCATGTCCTTATTACACACACACACACACACATTCCCTCACTCTCACTCTGGAGGACTTCTGATTTCATGTCCTTTTTACACTCACACACACACACACACATACTCTTTTGCAGAATAAATAGTCGGCTTCTGACTTGGTGTCCTTTTTACACACACGCACACAGACACATACACACACCTGTGCAGAATCTGTGGAGGACTTCTAACAACATGTCCTTTTTACACACACACACACAAAGACATACTCTTGCAGGATCTCTAGAGTGCTTGTGACTTGGTGTCCTTTATACACACACACGCACATACATCATTCCAGATATCTACAAGGATTTTGACTTCATGTCCTTTTTACACACACACACACACAAAACACACCATTGCAGAACCAATAGAGGGCTTCTGACTTCATGTCCTTTTAACACACACACACACACACACACACACCCTTACAGAACCTCTGGAGGGCTTCTGATTTCATTTCCTTTTTACACACACACACACACACACACACACACTTTTGCAGAATCAATAGTCGGCTTCTGACTTCGTGTCCTTTTTACAAACACCCCCACACACACACGCCCTTGCAGAATTTCTAGAGGGCTTCTGAATTTGTGACCTTATTACACACGCACACACTAACGCACATAAAACCTTGCAGAATCTCTTGAGAGCTTCATACTTGGTCTCCTTTTTACAAACACACACACACATCATGGCAGAATCTCTAGATGGCTTCTGACTTCAGGATCTTTTTACACACACACACACACACACACACACACACACCTTTGCAGAAACTATGGAGTGTTTCTGACTTCATGTGTCCTTTTTACACACACTCACACACACACACCATTGCAGAATCTCTTGAGGGCTTCTGATGTCATGTCCTTGTTACACACACACACACTTGCATAATCTCTGGGGGTCTGACTACGTGTCCTTTTTACACACACACACACACTCACACACACACCCTCCCTCACACTGATACTCATACCTTTATTAAATTCCTACAGGGCTTCTGACTTCCTTACCTTTTAACACACACACATACTTGCAGAATTCCTGGATGGATTCTTACTTTGTGTCATTTTTGAACACACACATACACACACACACACACACACCCTTGCAGAATATCTAGAGGGTTTCTGAATGTGTGTCCGTTTTACACACACACACACACACACACACAACCCTACAGAACCTCTGGACGGCTTCAGACTCCACGTCCTTTTTACACACACACACACACTTTTTGCAGAATCAATAGTCGGCTTCTGACTTAGTGTCCTTTTTACACACACGCACACATACACACATACACACACCTGTGCAGAATCTGTGGAGGACTTCTAACAACAGGTCCTTTATACACACACACACACACACACAAACACACCATTGCAGAATCAATAGAGGGCTTCTGACTTCATGTCCTTTTTACACACACACACACACACACCCTTACAGAACCACTGGAGGGCTTCTGACTTCATGTCCTTTTTACACACACACACACACACACCCTTACAGAAACTCTGGAGGGTTTCTGATTTCATGTCTTTTTACACACACACACACACACTTTTGCAGAATCAATAGTCGGCTTCTGACTTCGTGTCCTTTTTACAAACACCCACACACACACGCCCTTGCAGAATTTCTAGAGGTCTTCTGAATTTGTGACCTTATTACACACGCACACACTCACACACATAAAACCTTGCAGAATCTCTTGAGAGCTTCATACTTGGTCTCCTTTTTACAAACACACACACACATCAGGGCAGAATCTCTAGATGGCTTCTGACTTCAGGATCTTTTTACACACACACACACACACACACACACACACACCTTTGCAGAAACTATGGAGTGTTTCTGACTTCATGTATCCTTTTTTCACACCCTCACACACACGCCCTTGCAGAATTTCTAGAGGGCTTCTGACTTTGTGACCTTATTACACACACACACACTCACACACATAAAACCTTGCAGAATCTCTTGAGAGCTTCATACTTGGTCTCCTTTTTACAAACACACACACACATCATGGCAGAATCTCTAGATGGCTTCTGACATCAGGATCTTTTTACACACACACACACACACACACACACACCTTTGCAGAAACTATGGAGTGTTTCTGACTTCATGTGTCCTTTTTACACACACTCACACACACACACCATTGCAGAATCTCTTGAGGACTTCTGATGTCATGTCCTTGTCACACACACACACACTTGCATAATCTCTGGGGGTCTGACTTCGTGTCCTTTTTACACACACACACACACTCACACACACACCCTCCCTCACACTGATACTCATACCTTTATTAAATTCCTACAGGGCTTCTGACTTCCTTACCTTTTTACACACACACACACACACACACACACACACACATATCCTTGCAGAATTCCTGGATGGATTCTTACTTTGTTTCATTTTTCAACACACACACACACACACACACACACACACACACACCCACAACCTTACAGAACCTCTGAACGGCTTCAGACTCCATGTCCTTTTTACACACACACACACACACACACACACACTTTTTGCAGACTCAATAGTCGGCTTCTGACTTAGTGTCCTTTTTACACAAACGCACACATACACACACCTGTGCAGAATCTGTGGAGGACTTCTAACAACAGGTCCTTTTTACACACACACACACACACAAACACACCATTGCAGAATCAATAGAGGGCTTCTGACTTCATGTCCTTTTTACACACACACACACACACACACACACCCTTACAGAACCTCTGGAGGGCTTCTGATTTCATGTCATTTTTACACACACACACACACACACTTTTGCAGAATCAATAGTCGGCTTCTGACTTCGTGTCCTTTTTACAAACACCCCCCCACACACACGCCCTTGCAGATTTTCTAGAGGGCTTCTGACTTTGTGACCTTATTACACACGCACACACTCACACACATAAAACCTTGCAGAATCTCTTGAGAGCTTCATACTTGGTCTCCTTTTTACAAACACACACACACACACACACATCATGCAGAATCTCTAGATGGCTTCTGACTTCAGCATCTTTTTACACACACACACACACACACACACACACCTTTGCAGAAACTATGGAGTGTTTCTAACTTCATGTGTCCTTTTTGCACACACTCTCACACACACACACCCTTGCAGAATCTCTTGAGGGCTTCTGACGTCATGTCCTTGTTACACACACACACACACACACACACACTTGCATAATCTCTGGGTGTCTGACTTCGTGTCCTTTTTACACACACACACACACACACACACACAAACACACCATTGAAGAATCAATAGAGGGCTTCTGACTTCATGTCCTTTTTACACACACACACACACACCCTTACAGAACCTCTGGAGGGCTTCTAATTTCATGTCCTTTTTACACACACACACACACACACACACTTTTGCAGAATCAATAGTCGGCTTCTGACTTCGTGTCCTTTTTACAAACACCCCCCCACACACACGCCCTTGCAGAATTTCTAGTGGGCTTCTGACTTTGTGACCTTATTACACACGCACACACTCACACACATAAAACCTTGCAGAATCTCTTGAGAGCTTCATACTTGGTCTCCTTTTTACAAACACACACACACACACACATCATGCAGAATCTCTAGATGGCTTCTGACTTCAGGATCTTTTTACACACACACACACACACACACACCTTTGCAGAAACTATGGAGTGTTTCTGACTTCATGTGTCCTTTTTACACACACTCACACACACACACCCTTGCAGAATCTCTTGAGGGCTTCTGACGTCATGTCCTTGTTACACACACACACACACACACACACACACTTGCATAATCTCTGGGTGTTTGACTTCGTGTCCTTTTTACACACACACACACTCACACACACACCCTCCCTCACACTGATCCTCATACCTTTGGAAAATTCCTAGAGGGCTCTGAATTCCTTACCTTTTTACAAACACACACACACACACACACACACACACACCCCAAACTCATTTTCTTACCAAATCTCTGCAGTCCTTCTGACTTCGTGTCCTTTTTAAACACAAACACACACACACACACAAATACACTTGTAGAATCTCTGGAGGACTTCTGATTTCATGTACTTATTACACACACACACACACACATTCCCTCACTCTCACTCTGGAGGACTTCTGATTTCATGTCCTTTTTACACTCACACACACACACACACACATACTCTTTTGCAGAATAAATAGTCGGCTTCTGACTTGGTGTCCTTTTTACACACACGCACACAGACACATACACACACCTGTGCAGAATCTGTGGAGGACTTCTAACAACATGTCCTTTTTACACACACACACACAAAGACATACTCTTGCAGGATCTCTAGAGTGCTTGTGACTTGGTGTCCTTTATACACACACACGCACATACATCCTTCCAGATATCTACAAGGATTCTGACTTCATGTCCTTTTTACACACACACACACACACACAAAACACACCATTGCAGAATCAATAGAGGGCTTCTGTCTTCATGTCCTTTTAACACACACACACACACACACACACCCTTACAGAACCTCTGGAGGGCTTCTGATTTCATTTCCTTTTTACACACACACACACACACACACACACTTTTGCAGAATCAATAGTCGACTTCTGACTTCGTGTCCTTTTTACAAACACCCCCACACACACACGCCCTTGCAGAATTTCTAGAGGGCTTCTGAATTTGTGACCTTATTACACACGCACACACTAACACACATAAAACCATGCAGAATCTCTTGAGAGCTTCATACTTGGTCTCCTTTTTACAAACACACACACACATCATGGCAGAATCTCTAGATGGCTTCTGACTTCAGGATCTTTTTACACGCACACACACACACACACACACACACACACCTTTGCAGAAACTATGGAGTGTTTCTGACTTCATGTGTCCTTTTTACACACACTCACACACACACACCATTGCAGAATCTCTTGAGGGCTTCTGATGTCATGTCCTTGTTACACACACACACACTTGCATAATCTCTGGGGGTCTGACTTCGTGTCCTTTTTACACATACACACACTCACACACACACCCTCCCTCACACGGATACTCATACCTTTATTAAATTCCTACAGGGCTTCTGACTTCCTTACCTTTTTACACACACACACACACACACACACATACTTGCAGAATTCCTGGATGGATTCTTACTTTGTGTCATTTTTGAACACACACATACACACACACACACACACACACCCTTGCAGAATATCTAGAGGGTTTCTGAATGTGTGTCCGTTTTACACACACACACACACACACACACACACACACACAACCCTACAGAACCTCTGGACGGCTTCAGACTCCATGTCCTTTTTACACACACACACACACACTTTTTGCAGAATCAATAGTCGGCTTCTGACTTAGTGTCCTTTTTACACACACGCACACATACACACATACACACACCTGTGCAGAATCTGTGGAGGACTTCTAACAACAGGTCCTTTTTACACACACACACACACACAAACACACCATTGCAGAATCAATAGAGGGCTTCTGACTTCATGTCCTTTTTACACACACACACACACACACACACACACACACCCTTACAGAACCACTGGAGGGCTTCTGACTTCATGTCCTTTTTACACACACACACACACACACACCCTTACAGAACCTCTGGAGGGATTCTGATTTCATGTCTTTTTACACACACACACACACTTTTGCAGAATCAATAGTCGGCTTCTGACTTCGTGTCCTTTTTACAAACACCCACACACACACGCCCTTGCAGAATTTCTAGAGGTCTTCTGAATTTGTGACCTTATTACACACGCACACACTCACACACATAAAACCTTGCAGAATCTCTTGAGAGCTTCATACTTGGTCTCCTTTTTACAAACACACACACACATCAGGGCAGAATCTCTAGATGGCTTCTGACTTCAGGATCTTTTTACACACACACACACACACACACCTTTGCAGAAACTATGGAGTGTTTCTGACTTCATGTGTCCTTTTTACACACACTCACACACACACACCCTTGCAGAATCTCTTGAGGGCTTCTGACGTCATGTCCTTGTTACACACACACACACACACACACACTTGCATAATCTCTGGAGGTCTGACTTCGTGTCCTTTTTACACACACACACACTCACACACACACCCTCCCTCACACTGATCCTCATACCTTTGGAAAATTCCTAGAGGGCTTCTGACTTCCTTACCTTTTTACCCACACACACACACACACACACACACACACACACACACACACATATCCTTGCAGAATTCCTGGATGGATTCTTACTTTGTTTCATTTTTCAACACACACACACACACACACACACACACACACACCCACAACCTTACAGAACCTCTGGACGGCTTCAGACTCCATGTCCTTTTTACACACACACACACACACACACACTTTTTGCAGAATCAATAGTCGGCTTCTGACTTAGTGTCCTTTTTACACAAACGCACACATACACACACCTGTGCAGAATCTGTGGAGGACTTCTAACAACAGGTCCTTTTTACACACACACACACACACACACACACACACAAACACACCATTGCAGAATCAATAGAGGGCTTCTGACTTCATGTACTTTTTACACACACACACACAAACCCTTACAGAACCTCTGGAGGGCTTCTGATTTCATGTCATTTTTACACACACACACACACACACACTTTTGCAGAATCAATAGTCGGCTTCTGACTTCGTGTCCTTTTTACAAACACCCCCACACACACACACCCTTGCAGAATTTCTAGAGGGCTTCTGACTTTGTGACCTTATTACACACGCACACACTCACACACATAAAACCTTGCAGAATCTCTTGAGAGCTTCATACTTGGTCTCCTTTTTACAAACACAAACACACATCATGGCAGAATCTCTAGATGGCTTCTGACTTCAGGATCTTTTTACACACACACACACACACACACACACACACCTTTGCAGAAACTATGGAGTGTTTCTGACTTCATGTGTCCTTTTTACACACACTCGCACACACACACCCTTGCAGAATCTCTTGAGGGCTTCTGACGTCATGTCCTTGTCACACACACACACACACACACTTGCATAATCTCTGGGTGTCTTACTTCGTGTCCTTTTTACACACACACACACACACTCACACACACACCCTCCCTCACACTGATACTCATACCTTTGGAAAATTCCTAGAGGGCTTCTGACTTCCTTACCTTTTTACACACACACACACACACACACATCCTTGCAGAATTCCTGGATGGATTCTTACTTTGTGTCATTTTTCAACACACACACACACACACACACACACACACTTGCAGAATATCTAGAGGGTTTCTGAATTTGTGTCCGTTTTACACACACACACACACACACACACCCTTACAGAACCTCTGGACGGCTTCAGACTCCATGTCCTTTTTACACACACACACACACACACACACTTTTTGCAGAATCAATAGTCGGCTTCTGACTTAGTGTCCTTTTTACACACACACACACACACTCACACACACACCCTCCCTCACACTGATACTCATACCTTTGGATAATTCCTAGAGGGCTTCTGATTTCCTGTCCTTTTTACACACACACACACACACACACACATCCTTGCAGAATTCCTGGATGGCTTCTTACTTTGTGTCCGTTTTAAACACACACACACACAGATACACACACCCTTGCAGAAATTCTAGAGGGCTTCGGACTTCGTGTGCTTTTTACGCACGCACACACACACACACACACACACACACGCACGCACCCTTGCAGAGTCTCTGGAATGCTTCTGACTTCGTGTTCTTTTTACACACACACACACTCATACACATAAAACCTTGCAGAATCTCTTGAGAGCTTCGTACTTGGTGTCCTTTTTGCACACACACACACACACACACATACATGCATCCTTGCAGAATAGCAGGAATTCATCTCACGTCATGTAATTTATACACACACACATACACACTCAAACTCATTCCTTTGCAAAATCACTTGAGGGTTTCTTACTTCGTGTTCTTTTTACAAACATACTCACACACACAGACACACCCTTGCAGGATCTCTAGAGGGCTTCTGACGTGGTGTCCTTTTTACACACTCGCACACAGACACACATACACACACCTGTGCAGAATCTCTGGAGGACTTCTAACAACATGTCGTTTATAAACACACACACACACATCCCTTGCAGAATCTCTAGAGGGATTCAGACTTCGTGTCCTTTTTACACACACACACATCCTTGCAGAAACTCTACAACGATTCTAAATTCCTATCCTTTTACACACGCACACACACACTCACACGCTTGCAGAATGCCTGCAGGGCTTCTGTCTTCATGTCCTTTTTATACACACACACAGACACACAACATTGCACAATCTCTAGAGTCCTTTTGATTTCTTGTCCTTTTTACACACACTCACACACACACACACACACACACACACACACCCTTCCAGAATCTCTAGAGGATTTCTGACATTTTTCTTTTACGCACACACACACACACCTTTGCAGAAACTATGGAGTGTTTCTGACTTCATGTATCCTTTTTCATACCCCCACACACACGCCCTTGCAGAATTTCTAGAGGGCTTCTGACTTTGTGACCTTATTACACACACACACACTCACACACATAAAACCTTGCAGAATCTCTTGAGAGCTTCATACTTGGTCTCCTTTTTACAAACACACACACACATCATGGCAGAATCTCTAGATGGCTTCTGACATCAGGATCTTTTTACACACACACACACACACACACACACCTTTGCAGAAACTATGGAGTGTTTCTGACTTCATGTGTCCTTTTTACACACACTCACACACACACACCATTGCAGAATCTCTTGAGGGCTTCTGATGTCATGTCCTTGTTACACACACACACACACTTGCATAATCTCTGGGGGTCTGACTTCGTGTCCTTTTTACACACACACACACACTCACACACACACCCTCCCTCACACTGATACACATACCTTTATTAAATTCCTACAGGGCTTCTGACTTCCTTACCTTTTTACACACACACACACACACACACACACACACATACTTGCAGAATTCCTGGATGGATTCTTACTTTGTGTCATTTTTGAACTAACACACACACACACACACACACACCCTTGCAGAATATCTAGAGGGTTTCTGAATGTGTGTCCGTTTTACACACACACACACACACCCACAACCCTACAGAACCTCTGGACGGCTTCAGATGCCATGTCCTTTTTACACACACACACACACTTTTTGCAGAATCAATAGTCGGCTTCTGACTTAGTGTCCTTTTTACACACACGCACACATACACACATACACACACCTGTGCAGAATCTGTGGAGGACTTCTAACAACAGGTCCTTTTTACACACACACACACACACACACACACACCCACACACACACCCTTACAGAACCTCTGGAGGGCTTCTGATTTCATGTCCTTTTTACACACACACACACACACACACACACACTTTTGCAGAAACAATAGTCGGCTTCTGACTTCGTGTCCTTTTTAAAAACACCCCCACCCCACACACGCCCTTGCAGAATTTCTAGAGGGCTTCTGACTTTGTGACCTTATTACACACGCACACACTCACACACATAAAACCTTGCAGAATCTCTTGAGAGCTTCATACTTGGTCTCCTTTTTACAAACACACACACACATCATGGCAGAATCTCTAGATGGCTTCTGACTTCAGGATCTTTTTACACACACACACACACACACACACACCCCTTTGCAGAAACTATGGAGGGTTTCTGACTTCATGTGTCCTTTTTACACACACTCACACACACACACCCTTACAGAATCTCTTGAGGGCTTCTGACGTCATGTCCTTGTTAAACACACACACACACACACACACACTTGCATAATCTCTGGAGGGCTTCTGACTTCGTGTCTTTTTACACACACACACACTCACACTCACACCCTCCCTCACACTGATACTCATACCTTTGGAAAATTCCTAGAGGGCTTCTGACTTCCTGTCCTTTTTACACACACACACACACACACACACACACACATCCTTGCAGAATTCCTGGATGGCTTCTTACTTTGTGTCCGTTTTAAACACACACACACACAGATACACACACCCTTGCAGAAATTCTAGAGGGCTTCGGACTTCGTGTGCTTTTTACGCACACACAAACACACACACACACACACGCACGCACCCTTGCAGAGTCTCTGGAATGCTTCTGACTTCGTGTCCTTTTTACACACACACACACACACACACTCATACACATAAAACCTTGCAGAATCTCTTGAGAGCTTCGTACTTGGTGTCCTTTTCACACACACACACACACACACACACACACACATACATGCATCCTTGCAGAATCGCAGGAATTCATCTCACGTCATGTAATTTATACACACACACATACACACTCAAACTCATTCCTTTGCAAAATCACTTGAGGGTTTCTTACTTCGTGTTCTTTTTACAAACATACTCACACACACAGACACACACTTGCAGGATCTCTAGAGTGCTTCTGACGTGGTGTCCTTTTTACACACTCGCACACAGACACACATACACACACCTGTGCAGAATCTCTGGAGGACTTCTAACAACATGTCGTTTATAAACACACACACACATCCCTTGCAGAATCTCTAGAGGGATTCAGACTTCGTGTCCTTTTTACACACACACACATCCTTGCAGAAACTCTACAGCGATTCTAAATTCCTATCCTTTTACACACGCACACACACACTCACACGCTTGCAGAATGCCTGCAGGGCTTCTGTCTTCATGTCCTTTTTATACACACACACAGACACACAACATTGCACAATCTCTAGAGTCCATTTGATTTCTTGTCCTTTTTACACACACTTACACACACACACACACACACACACACACCATCCAGAATCTCTAGAGGGTTTCTGACATTTTTCTTTTACGCACACACACACACACCTTTGCAGAAACTATGGAGTGTTTCTGACTTCATGTGTCCTTTTTTTACACCCCCACACAAACGCCCTTGCAGAATTTCTAGAGGGGTTCAGACTTTGTGACCTTATTACACACGCACACACACACATAAAACCTTGCAGAATCTCTTGAGAGCTTCATACTTGGTCTCCTTTTTACAAACACACACACACATCATGGCAGAATCTCTAGATGGCTTCTGACTTCAGGATCTTTTTACACACACACACACACACACACACACACACACAAACACCTTTGCAGAAACTATGGAGTGTTTCTGACTTCATGTGTCCTTTTTACACACACTCACACACACACACACCCTTGCACAATCTCTTGAGGGCTTCTGACGTCATGTCCTTGTTACACACACACATACACACTCGCATAATCTCTGGGGATCTGACTTCGTGTCCTTTTTACACTCACACACACTCACACACACACCCTCCCTCACACTGATACTCATACCTTTCGAAAATTATTAGAGGGCTTCTGACTTCCTTACCTTTTTACACACACACACACACACACACACACATCCTTGCAGAATTCCTGGATGGATTCTTACTTTGTGTCATTTTTAAACACACACACACACACACACCCTTGCAGAATATCTAGAGGGTTACTGAATTTGTGTCCGTTTTACACACACAAACCCACACCCACACACACAACCACACCCTTACAGAACCTCTGGACGGCTTCAGACTCCATGTCCTTTTTACACACACGCACACAGACACACATACACCCACCTGTGCAGAATCTGTGGAGGACTTCTAACAACATGTCCTTTTTACACACACACACACACACACACACAAACACACCATTGAAGAATCAATAGAGGGCTTCTGACTTCATGTCCTTTTTACACACACACACACACACACCGTTACAGAACCTCTGGAGGGCTTCTAATTTCATGTCCTTTTTACACACACACACACACACACACACTTTTGCAGAATCAATAGTTGGCTTCTCTGACTTCGTGTCCTTTTTACAAACACCCCCACACACACACGCCCTTGCAGAATTTCTAGAGGGCTTCTGACTTTGTGACCTTATTACACACGCACACACTCACACACATAAAACCTTGCAGAATCTCTTGAGAGCATCATACTTGGTCTCCTTTTTACAAACACACACACACACACACATCATGCAGAATCTCTAGATGGCTTCTGACTTCAGGATCTTTTTACACACACACACACACACACACACACACCTTTGCAGAAACTATGGAGTGTTTCTGACTTTATGTGTCCTTTTTACACACACTCTCACACACACACACCCTTGCAGAATCTCTTGAGGGCTTCTGACGTCATGTCCTTGTTACACACACACACACACACACACTTGCATAATCTCTGGGTGTCTGACTTCGTGTCCTTTTTACACACACACACACTCACACACACACCCTCCCTCACACTGATCCTCATACCTTTGGAAAATTCCTAGAGGGCTCTGACTTCCTTACCTTTTTACAAACACACACACACACACACACACACACCCCAAACTCATTTTCTTACCAAATCTCTGCAGTCCTTCTGACTTCGTGTCCTTTTTAAACACACACACACACACACACACAAATACACTTGTAGAATCTCTGGATGACTTCTGATTTCATGTCCTTATTACACACACACACACACACATTCCCTCACTCTCACTCTGGAGGACTTCTGATTTCATGTCCTTTTTACACTCACACACACACACACACATACTCTTTTGCAGAATAAATAGTCGGCTTCTGACTTGGTGTCCTTTTTACACACACGCACACAGACACATACACACACCTGTGCAGAATCTGTGGAGGACTTCTAACAACATGTCCTTTTTACACACACACACACAAAGACATACTCTTGCAGGATCTCTAGAGTGCTTGTGACTTGGTGTCCTTTATACACACACACGCACATACATCATTCCAGATATCTACAAGGATTTTGACTTCATGTCCTTTTTACACACACACACACACAAAACACACCATTGCAGAACCAATAGAGGGCTTCTGACTTCATGGCCTTTTAACACACACACACACACACACACACACACACCCTTACAGAACCTCTGGAGGGCTTCTGATTTCATTTCCTTTTTACACACACACACACACACACACACACACACTTTTGCAGAATCAATAGTCGGCTTCTGACTTCGTGTCCTTTTTACAAACACCCCCACACACACACGCCCTTGCAGAATTTCTAGAGGGCTTCTGAATTTGTGACCTTATTACACACGCACACACTAACGCACATAAAACCTTGCAGAATCTCTTGAGAGCTTCATACTTGGTCTCCTTTTTACAAACACACACACACATCATGGCAGAATCTCTAGATGGCTTCTGACTTCAGGATCTTTTTACACACACACACACACACACACACACACACCTTTGCAGAAACTATGGAGTGTTTCTGACTTCATGTGTCCTTTTTACACACACTCACACACACACACCATTGCAGAATCTCTTGAGGGCTTCTGATGTCATGTCCTTGTTACACACACACACACTTGCATAATCTCTGGGGGTCTGACTTCGTGTCCTTTTTACACACACACACACACTCACACACACACCCTCCCTCACACTGATACTCATACCTTTATTAAATTCCTACAGGGCTTCTGACTTCCTTACCTTTTAACACACACACATACTTGCAGAATTCCTGGATGGATTCTTACTTTGTGTCATTTTTGAACACACACATACACACACACACACACACCCTTGCAGAATATCTAGAGGGTTTCTGAATGTGTGTCCGTTTTACACACACACACACACACACACACACAACCCTACAGAACCTCTGGACGGCTTCAGACTCCACGTCCTTTTTACACACACACACACACTTTTTGCAGAATCAATAGTCGGCTTCTGACTTAGTGTCCTTTTTACACACACGCACACATACACACATACACACACCTGTGCAGAATCTGTGGAGGACTTCTAACAACAGGTCCTTTATACACACACACACACACACACAAACACACCATTGCAGAATCAATAGAGGGCTTCTGACTTCATGTCCTTTTCACACACACACACACACACACCCTTACAGAACCACTGGAGGGCTTCTGACTTCATGTCCTTTTTACACACACACACACACACACCCTTACAGAAACTCTGGAGGGTTTCTGATTTCATGTCTTTTTACACACACACACACACTTTTGCAGAATCAATAGTCGGCTTCTGACTTCGTGTCCTTTTTACAAACACCCACACACACACGCCCTTGCAGAATTTCTAGAGGTCTTCTGAATTTGTGACCTTATTACACACGCACACACTCACACACATAAAACCTTGCAGAATCTCTTGAGAGCTTCATACTTGGTCTCCTTTTTACAAACACACACACACATCAGGGCAGAATCTCTAGATGGCTTCTGACTTCAGGATCTTTTTACACACACACACACACACACACACACACCTTTGCAGAAACTATGGAGTGTTTCTGACTTCATGTATCCTTTTTTCACACCCTCACACACACGCCCTTGCAGAATTTCTAGAGGGCTTCTGACTTTGTGACCTTATTACACACACACACACTCACACACATAAAACCTTGCAGAATCTCTTGAGAGCTTCATACTTGGTCTCCTTTTTACAAACACACACACACATCATGGCAGAATCTCTAGATGGCTTCTGACATCAGGATCTTTTTACACACACACACACACACACACACACACACACACACACACACCTTTGCAGAAACTATGGAGTGTTTCTGACTTCATGTGTCCTTTTTACACACACTCACACACACACACCATTGCAGAATCTCTTGAGGACTTCTGATGTCATGTCCTTGTCACACACACACACACTTGCATAATCTCTGGGGGTCTGACTTCGTGTCCTTTTTACACACACACACACACTCACACACACACCCTCCCTCACACTGATACTCATACCTTTATTAAATTCCTACAGGGCTTCTGACTTCCTTACCTTTTTACACACACACACACACACACACACACACACACACACACACACTATCCTTGCAGAATTCCTGGATGGATTCTTACTTTGTTTCATTTTTCAACACACACACACACACACACACACACACACACACCCACAACCTTACAGAACCTCTGAACGGCTTCAGACTCCATGTCCTTTTTACACACACACACACACACACACACACTTTTTGCAGACTCAATAGTCGGCTTCTGACTTAGTGTCCTTTTTACACAAACGCACACATACACACACCTGTGCAGAATCTGTGGAGGACTTCTAACAACAGGTCCTTTTTACACACACACACACACACAAACACACCATTGCAGAATCAATAGAGGGCTTCTGACTTCATGTCCTTTTTACACACACACACACACACACACACACCCTTACAGAACCTCTGGAGGGCTTCTGATTTCATGTCATTTTTACACACACACACACACACACTTTTGCAGAATCAATAGTCGGCTTCTGACTTCGTGTCCTTTTTACAAACACCCCCCCACACACACGCCCTTGCAGATTTTCTAGAGGGCTTCTGACTTTGTGACCTTATTACACACGCACACACTCACACACATAAAACCTTGCAGAATCTCTTGAGAGCTTCATACTTGGTCTCCTTTTTACAAACACACACACACACACACACATCATGCAGAATCTCTAGATGGCTTCTGACTTCAGCATCTTTTTACACACACACACACACACACACACACACACCTTTGCAGAAACTATGGAGTGTTTCTAACTTCATGTGTCCTTTTTACACACACTCTCACACACACACACCCTTGCAGAATCTCTTGAGGGCTTCTGACGTCATGTCCTTGTTACACACACACACACACACACACACACTTGCATAATCTCTGGGTGTCTGACTTCGTGTCCTTTTTACACACACACACACACACACACAAACACACCATTGAAGAATCAATAGAGGGCTTCTGACTTCATGTCCTTTTTACACACACACACACACACCCTTACAGAACCTCTGGAGGGCTTCTAATTTCATGTCCTTTTTACACACACACACACACACACACACACTTTTGTAGAATCAATAGTCGGCTTCTGACTTCGTGTCCTTTTTACAAACACCCCCCCACACACACGCCCTTGCAGAATTTCTAGTGGGCTTCTGATTTTGTGACCTTATTACACACGCACACACTCACACACATAAAACCTTGCAGAATCTCTTGAGAGCTTCATACTTTGTCTCCTTTTTACAAACACACACACACACACATCATGCAGAATCTCTAGATGGCTTCTGACTTCAGGATCTTTTTACACACACACACACACCTTTGCAGAAACTATGGAGTGTTTCTGACTTCATGTGTCCTTTTTACACACACTCACACACACACACCCTTGCAGAATCTCTTGAGGGCTTCTGACGTCATGTCCTTGTTACACACACACACACACACACACACACACTTGCATAATCTCTGGGTGTCTGACTTCGTGTCCTTTTTATACACACACACACTCACACACACACCCTCCCTCACACTGATCCTCATACCTTTGGAAAATTCCTAGAGGGCTCTGACTTCCTTACCTTTTTACAAACACACACACACACACACACACACACACACACACACCCCAAACTCATTTTCTTACCAAATCTCTGCAGTCCTTCTGACTTCGTGTCCTTTTTAAACACAAACACACACACACACACACACACACAAATACACTTGTAGAATCTCTGGAGGACTTCTGATTTCATGTACTTATTACACACACACACACACACATTCCCTCACTCTCACTCTGGAGGACTTCTGATTTCATGTCCTTTTTACACTCACACACACACACACACATACTCTTTTGCAGAATAAATAGTCGGCTTCTGACTTGGTGTCCTTTTTACACACACGCACACAGACACATACACACACCTGTGCAGAATCTGTGGAGGACTTCTAACAACATGTCCTTTTTACACACACACACACAAAGACATACTCTTGCAGGATCTCTAGAGTGCTTGTGACTTGGTGTCCTTTATACACACACACGCACATACATCCTTCCAGATATCTACAAGGATTCTGACTTCATGTCCTTTTTACACACACACACACACACACAAAACACACCATTGCAGAATCAATAGAGGGCTTCTGTCTTCATGTCCTTTTAACACACACACACACACACACACACCCTTACAGAACCTCTGGAGGGCTTCTGATTTCATTTCCTTTTTACACACACACACACACACACACTTTTGCAGAATCAATAGTCGACTTCTGACTTCGTGTCCTTTTTACAAACACCCCCACACACACACGCCCTTGCAGAATTTCTAGAGGGCTTCTGAATTTGTGACCTTATTACACACGCACACACTAACACACATAAAACCATGCAGAATCTCTTGAGAGCTTCATACTTGGTCTCCTTTTTACAAACACACACACACATCATGGCAGAATCTCTAGATGGCTTCTAACTTCAGGATCTTTTTACACGCACACACACACACACACACACACACACACCTTTGCAGAAACTATGGAGTGTTTCTGACTTCATGTGTCCTTTTTACACACACTCACACACACACACCATTGCAGAATCTCTTGAGGGCTTCTGATGTCATGTCCTTGTTACACACACACACACTTGCATAATCTCTGGGGGTCTGACTTCGTGTCCTTTTTACACATACACACACTCACACACACACCCTCCCTCACACGGATACTCATACCTTTATTAAATTCCTACAGGGCTTCTGACTTCCTTACCTTTTTACACACACACACACACACACACACATACTTGCAGAATTCCTGGATGGATTCTTACTTTGTGTCATTTTTGAACACACACATACACACACACACACACACACACACTTGCAGAATATCTAGAGGGTTTCTGAATGTGTGTCCGTTTTACACACACACACACACACACACACAACCCTACAGAACCTCTGGACGGCTTCAGACTCCATGTCCTTTTTACACACACACACACACACACTTTTTGCAGAATCAATAGTCGGCTTCTGACTTAGTGTCCTTTTTACACACACGCACACATACACACATACACACACCTGTGCAGAATCTGTGGAGGACTTCTAACAACAGGTCCTTTTTACACACACACACACACACAAACACACCATTGCAGAATCAATAGAGGGCTTCTGACTTCATGTCCTTTTTACACACACACACACACACACACACACCCTTACAGAACCACTGGAGGGCTTCTGACTTCATGTCCTTTTTACACACACACACACACACACACCCTTACAGAACCTCTGGAGGGATTCTGATTTCATGTCTTTTTACACACACACACACACTTTTGCAGAATCAATAGTCGGCTTCTGACTTCGTGTCCTTTTTACAAACACCCACACACACACGCCCTTGCAGAATTTCTAGAGGTCTTCTGAATTTGTGACCTTATTACACACGCACACACTCACACACATAAAACCTTGCAGAATCTCTTGAGAGCTTCATACTTGGTCTCCTTTTTACAAACACACACACACATCAGGGCAGAATCTCTAGATGGCTTCTGACTTCAGGATCTTTTTACACACACACACACACACACACACACCTTTGCAGAAACTATGGAGTGTTTCTGACTTCATGTGTCCTTTTTACACACACTCACACACACACACCCTTGCAGAATCTCTTGAGGGCTTCTGACGTCATGTCCTTGTTACACACACACACACACACACACTTGCATAATCTCTGGAGGTCTGACTTCGTGTCCTTTTTACACACACACACACTCACACACACACCCTCCCTCACACTGATCCTCATACCTTTGGAAAATTCCTAGAGGGCTTCTGACTTCCTTACCTTTTTACCCACACACACACACACACACACACACACACACACACACACACATATCCTTGCAGAATTCCTGGATGGATTCTTACTTTGTTTCATTTTTCAACACACACACACACACACACACACACACACCCACAACCTTACAGAACCTCTGGACGGCTTCAGACTCCATGTCCTTTTTACACACACACACACACACACACTTTTTGCAGAATCAATAGTCGGCTTCTGACTTAGTGTCCTTTTTACACAAACACACACATACACACACCTGTGCAGAATCTGTGGAGGACTTCTAACAACAGGTCCTTTTTACACACACACACACACACACAAACACACCATTGCAGAATCAATAGAGGGCTTCTGACTTCATGTCCTTTTTACACACACACACACACACCCTTACAGAACCTCTGGAGGGCTTCTGATTTCATGTCATTTTTACACACACACACACACACACTTTTGCAGAATCAATAGTCGGCTTCTGACTTCGTGTCCTTTTTACAAACACCCCCACACACACACACCCTTGCAGAATTTCTAGAGGGCTTCTGACTTTGTGACCTTATTACACACGCACACACTCACACACATAAAACCTTGCAGAATCTCTTGAGAGCTTCATACTTGGTCTCCTTTTTACAAACACAAACACACATCATGGCAGAATCTCTAGATGGCTTCTGACTTCAGGATCTTTTTACACACACACACACACACACACACACACCTTTGCAGAAACTATGGAGTGTTTCTGACTTCATGTGTCCTTTTTACACACACTCGCACACACACACCCTTGCAGAATCTCTTGAGGGCTTCTGACGTCATGTCCTTGTCACACACACACACACACACACTTGCATAATCTCTGGGTGTCTGACTTCGTGTCCTTTTTACACACACACACACACACTCACACACACACCCTCCCTCACACTGATACTCATACCTTTGGAAAATTCCTAGAGGGCTTCTGACTTCCTTACCTTTTTACACACACACACACACACACACATCCTTGCAGAATTCCTGGATGGATTCTTACTTTGTGTCATTTTTCAACACACACACACACACACACACACACACACACTTGCAGAATATCTAGAGGGTTTCTGAATTTGTGTCCGTTTTACACACACACACACACACACACACACCCTTACAGAACCTCTGGACGGCTTCAGACTCCATGTCCTTTTTACACACACACACACACACACACACTTTTTGCAGAATCAATAGTCGGCTTCTGACTTAGTGTCCTTTTTACACACACACACACACTCACACACACACCCTCCCTCACACTGATACTCATACCTTTGGATAATTCCTAGAGGGCTTCTGATTTCCTGTCCTTTTTACACACACACACACACACACACACATCCTTGCAGAATTCCTGGATGGCTTCTTACTTTGTGTCCGTTTTAAACACACACACACACAGATACACACACCCTTGCAGAAATTCTAGAGGGCTTCGGACTTCGTGTGCTTTTTACGCACGCACACACACACACACACACACACACACACGCACGCACCCTTGCAGAGTCTCTGGAATGCTTCTGACTTCGTGTTCTTTTTACACACACACACACTCATACACATAAAACCTTGCAGAATCTCTTGAGAGCTTCGTACTTGGTGTCCTTTTTGCACACACACACACACACACATACATGCATCCTTGCAGAATAGCAGGAATTCATCTCACGTAATGTAATTTATACACACACACATACACACTCAAACTCATTCCTTTGCAAAATCACTTGAGGGTTTCTTACTTCGTGTTCTTTTTACAAACATACTCACACACACAGACACACCCTTGCAGGATCTCTAGAGGGCTTCTGACGTGGTGTCCTTTTTACACACTCGCACACAGACACACATACACACACCTGTGCAGAATCTCTGGAGGACTTCTAACAACATGTCGTTTATAAACACACACACACACATCCCTTGCAGAATCTCTAGAGGGATTCAGACTTCGTGTCCTTTTTACACACACACACACACACATCCTTGCAGAAACTCTACAACGATTCTAAATTCCTATCCTTTTACACACGCACACACACACTCACACGCTTGCAGAATGCCTGCAGGGCTTCTGTCTTCATGTCCTTTTTATACACACACACAGACACACAACATTGCACAATCTCTAGAGTCCTTTTGATTTCTTGTCCTTTTTACACACACTCACACACACACACACACACACACACACACCCTTCCAGAATCTCTAGAGGATTTCTGACATTTTTCTTTTACGCACACACACACACACACCTTTGCAGAAACTATGGAGTGTTTCTGACTTCATGTATCCTTTTTCATACCCCCACACACACGCCCTTGCAGAATTTCTAGAGGGCTTCTGACTTTGTGACCTTATTACACACACACACACTCACACACATAAAACCTTGCAGAATCTCTTGAGAGCTTCATACTTGGTCTCCTTTTTACAAACACACACACACATCATGGCAGAATCTCTAGATGGCTTCTGACATCAGGATCTTTTTACACACACACACACACACACCTTTGCAGAAACTATGGAGTGTTTCTGACTTCATGTGTCCTTTTTACACACACTCACACACACACACCATTGCAGAATCTCTTGAGGGCTTCTGATGTCATGTCCTTGTTACACACACACACACACTTGCATAATCTCTGGGGGTCTGACTTCGTGTCCTTTTTACACACACACACACACTCACACACACACCCTCCCTCACACTGATACACATACCTTTATTAAATTCCTACAGGGCTTCTGACTTCCTTACCTTTTTACACACACACACACACACACACACACACATACTTGCAGAATTCCTGGATGGATTCTTACTTTGTGTCATTTTTGAACTAACACACACACACACACACACACCCTTGCAGAATATCTAGAGGGTTTCTGAATGTGTGTCCGTTTTACACACACACACACACACACACACACACACACACAACCCTACAGAACCTCTGGACGGCTTCAGACTCCATGTCTTTTTACACACACACACACACTTTTTGCAGAATCAATAGTCGGCTTCTGACTTAGTGTCCTTTTTACACACACGCACACATACACACATACACACACCTGTGCAGAATCTGTGGAGGACTTCTAACAACAGGTCCTTTTTACACACACACACACACACACACACACACAAACACACCATTGCAGAATCAATAGAGGGCTTCTGACTTCATGTCCTTTTTACACACACACACACACACACAACCTTACAGAACCACTGGAGGGCTTCTGACTTCATGTCCTTTTTACACACACACACACACACACCCTTACAGAACCTCTGGAGGGATTCTGATTTCATGTCTTTTTACACACACACACACACTTTTGCAGAATCAATAGTCGGCTTCTGACTTCGTGTCCTTTTTACAAACACCCACACACACACGCCCTTGCAGGATTTCTAGAGGGTTTCTGAATTTGTGACCTTATTACACACGCACACACTCACACACATAAAACCTTGCAGAATCTCTTGAGAGCTTCATAATTGGTCTCCTTTTTACAAACACACACACACATCAGGGCAGAATCTCTAGATGGCTTCTGACTTCAGGATCTTTTTACACACACACACACACACACACACACACACCTTTGCAGAAACTATGGAGTGTTTCTGACTTCATGTGTCCTTTTTACACACACTCACACACACACACCCTTGCAGAATCTCTTGAGGGCTTCTGACGTCATGTCCTTGTTACACACACACACACACACACTTGCATAATCTCTGGGGGTCTGACTTCGTGTCCTTTTTACACACACACACACTCACACACACACCCTCCCTCACACTGATCCTCATACCTTTGGAAAATTCCTAGAGGGCTTCTGACTTCCTTACCTTTTTACACACACACACACACACACACACACATCCTTGCAGAATTCCTGGATGGATTCTTACTTTGTTTCATTTTTCAACACACACACACACACACACAACCTTACAGAACCTCTGGACGGCTTCAGACTCCATGTCCTTTTTACACACACACACACACACACACTTTTTGCAGAATCAATAGTCGGCTTCTGACTTAGTGTCCTTTTTACACAAACGCACACATACACACACCTGTGCAGAATCTGTGGAGGACTTCTAACAACACGTCCTTTTTACACACACACACACACACACAAACACACCATTGCAGAATCAATAGAGGGCTTCTGACTTCATGTCCTTTTTACACACACACACACACACACCCTTATAGAACCTCTGGAGGGCTTCTGATTTCATGTCATTTTTACACACACACACACACACACTCACACTTTTGCAGAATCAATAGTCGGCTTCTGACTTCGTGTCCTTTTTACAAACACCCCCACACACACACGCCCTTGCAGAATTTCTAGAGGGCTTCTGACTTTGTGACCGTATTACACACGCACACACTCACGCACATAAAACCTTGCAGAATCTCTTGAGAGCTTCATACTTGGTCTCCTTTTTACAAACACACACACACATCATGGCAGAATCTCTAGATGGCTTCTGACTTCAGGATCTTTTTACACACACAAACACACACACCTTTGCAGAAACTATGGAGTGTTTCTGACTTCATGTGTCCTTTTTACACACACTCGCACACACACACCCTTGCAGAATCTCTTGAGGGCTTCTGACGTCATGTCCTTGTTACACACACACACACACACACACACTTGCATAATCTCTGGGTGTCTGACTTCGTGTCATTTTTACACACACACACACACACTCACACACACACCCTCCCTCACACTGATACTCATACCTTTGGAAAATTCCTAGAGGGCTTCTGACTTCCTTACCTTTTTACCCCCCCCCCCACACACACACACACATACTTGCAGAATTCCTGGATGGATTCTTACTTTGTGTCATTTTTCAACACACACACACACACTTGCAGAATATCTAGAGGGTTTCTGAATTTGTGTCCGTTTTACACACCCACACACACACACCCACAACCTTACAGAACCTCTGGACGGCTTCAGACTCCATGTCCTTTTTACACACACACACACACACACACACACTTTTTGCAGAATCAATAGTCGGCTTCTGACTTAGTGTCCTTTTTACACACACACACACTCACACACACACCCTCCCTCACACTGATACTCATACCTTTATTAAATTCCTACAGGGCTTATGACTTCCTTACCTTTTTACACACACTCACACACACACACATACTTGCAGAATTCCTGGATGGATTCTTACTTTGTGTCATTTTTGAACACACACACACACACACACACACCCTTGCAGAATATCTAGAGGTTTTCTGAATGTGTGTCCGTTTTACACACACACACACACCCACAACCCTACAGAACCTCTGGACGGCTTCAGACTCCATTTCCTTTTTACACACACACACACACACTTTTTGCAGAATCAATAGTCGGCTTCTGACTTAGTGTCCTTTTTACACACACGCACACATACACACATACACACACCTGTGCAGAATCTGTGGAGGACTTCTAACAACAGGTCCTTTTTACACACACACACACACACAAACACACCATTGCAGAATCAATAGAGGGCTTCTGACTTCATGTCCTTTTTACACACACACACACACACACACACACACCCTTACAGAACCACTGGAGGGCTTCTGACTTCATGTCCTTTTTACACACACACACACACACTCACACACACACCCTCCCTCACACTGATCCTCATACCTTTGGAAAATTCCTAGAGGGCTTCTGACTTCCTTACCTTTTTACCCCCCCCCACCCACACACACACACATACTTGCAGAATTCCTGGATGGATTCTTACTTTGTGTCATTTTTCAACACACACACACACACTTGCAGAATATCTAGAGGGTTTCTGAATTTGTGTCCGTTTTACACACACACACACACACACCCACAACCTTACAGAACCTCTGGACGGCTTCAGACTCCATGTCCTTTTTACACACACACACACACACACACACACACTTTTTGCAGAATCAATAGTCGGCTTCTGACTTAGTGTCCTTTTTACACACACACACACTCACACACACACCCTCCCTCACACTGATACTCATACCTTTATTAAATTCCTACAGGGCTTATGACTTCCTTACCTTTTTACACACACTCACACACACACACATACTTGCAGAATTCCTGGATGGATTCTTACTTTGTGTCATTTTTGAACACACACACACACACACACACACCCTTGCAGAATATCTAGAGGTTTTCTGAATGTGTGTCCGTTTTACACACACACACACACCCACAACCCTACAGAACCTCTGGACGGCTTCAGACTCCATTTCCTTTTTACACACACACACACACACTTTTTGCAGAATCAATAGTCGGCTTCTGACTTAGTGTCCTTTTTACACACACGCACACATACACACATACACACACCTGTGCAGAATCTGTGGAGGACTTCTAACAACAGGTCCTTTTTACACACACACACACACACAAACACACCATTGCAGAATCAATAGAGGGCTTCTGACTTCATGTCCTTTTTACACACACACACACACACACACACACCCTTACAGAACCACTGGAGGGCTTCTGACTTCATGTCCTTTTTACACACACACACACACACTCACACACACACCCTCCCTCACACTGATCCTCATACCTTTGGAAAATTCCTAGAGGGCTTCTGACTTCCTTACCTTTTTACCCCCCCCCCCACACACACACATCCTTGCAGAATTCCTGGATGGATTCTTACTTTGTTTCATTTTTCAACACACACACACACACACACACAAACTTACAGAACCTCTGGACGGCTTCAGACTCCATGTCCTTTTTACACACACACACACACACACACTTTTTGAAAAATCAATAGTCGGCTTCTGACTTAGTGTCCTTTTTACACAAACTCACACATACATACACCTGTGCAGAATCTGTGGAGGACTTCTAACAACAGGTCCTTTTTACACACACACACACACAAACACACCATTGCAGAATCAATAGAGGGCTTCTGACTTCATGTCCTTTTTACACACACACACACACACACCCTTACAGAACCTCTGGAGGGCTTCTGATTTCATGTCATTTTTACACACACACACACACACACACACACACACACTTTTGCAGAATCAATAGTCGGCTTCTGACTTCGTGTCCTTTTTACAAACACCCCCACACACACACGCCCTTGCAGAATTTCTAGAGGGCTTCTGACTTTGTGACCTTATTACACACGCACACACTCACACACATAAAACCTTGCAGAATCTCTTGAGAGCTTCATACTTGGTCTCCTTTTTACAAACACACACACACATCATGGCAGAATCTCTAGATGGCTTCTGACTTCAGGATCTTTTTACACACACACACACACACACACACACCTTTGCAGAAACTATGGAGTGTTTCTGACTTCATGTGTCCTTTTTACACACACTCGCACACACACACACCCTTGCAGAATCTCTTGAGGGCTTCTGACGTCATGTCCTTGTTACACACACACACACACACACACACACTTGCATAATCTCTGGGTGTCTGACTTCGAGTCCTTTTCACACACACACACACACACACACTCACACACACACCCTCCCTCACACTGATCCTCATACCTTTGGAAAATTCCTAGAGGGCTTCTGACTTCCTTACCTTTTTACACACACACACACACACACACACACACATCCTTGCAGAATTCCTGGATGGATTCTTACTTTGTGTCATTTTTCAACACACACACACACACACACCCTTACAGAACCTCTGGACGGCTTCAGACTCCATGTCCTTTTTACACACACACACACACACACACACTTTTTGCAGAATCAATAGTCGGCTTCTGACTTAGTGTCCTTTTTACACACACACACACTCACACACACACCCTCCCTCACACTGATACTCATACCTTTGGAAAATTCCTAGAGGGCTTCTGATTTCCTGTCCGTTTTACACACACACACACACACACACACACACACACATCCTTGCAGAATTCCTGGATGGCTTCTTACTTTGTGTCCGTTTTAAACACACACACACACACAGATACACACACCCTTGCAGAAATTCTAGAGGGCTTCGGACTTCGTGTGCTTTTTACGCACGCACACACACACACACACACACGCACGCACCCTTGCAGAGTCTCTGGAATGCTTCTGACTTCGTGTTCTTTTTACACACACACACACACTCATACACATAAAACCTTGCAGAATCTCTTGAGAGCTTCGTACTTGGTGTCCTTTTTGCACACACACACACACACACATACATGCATCCTTGCAGAATAGCAGGAATTCATCTCACGTCATGTAATTTATACACACACACATACACACTCAAACTCATTCCTTTGCAAAATCACTTGAGGGTTTCTTACTTCGTGTTCTTTTTACAAACATACTCACACACACAGACACACACTTGCAGGATCTCTAGAGGGCTTCTGACGTGGTGTCCTTTTTACACACTCGCACACAGACACACATACACACACCTGTGCAGAATCTCTGGAGGACTTCTAACAACATGTCGTTTATAAACACACACACACACATCCCTTGCAGAATCTCTAGAGGGATTCAGACTTCGTGTCCTTTTTACACACACACACATCCTTGCAGAAACTCTACAACGATTCTAAATTCCTATCCTTTTACACACGCACACACACACTCACACGCTTGCAGAATGCCTGCAGGGCTTCTGTCTTCATGTCCTTTTTATACACACACACAGACACACAACATTGCACAATCTCTAGAGTCCTTTTGATTTCTTGTCCTTTTTACACACACTCACACACACACACACACACCCTTCCAGAATCTCTAGAGGGTTTCTGACATTTTTCTTTTACGCACACACACACACACACACCTTTGCAGAAACTATGGAGTGTTTCTGACTTCATGTATCCTTTTTTCACACCCCCACATACACGCCCTTCTAGAATTTCTAGAGGGCTTCTGACTTTGTGACCTTATTACACACACACACACTCACACACATAAAACCTTGCAGAATCTCTTGAGAGCTTCATACTTGGTCTCCTTTTTACAAACACACACACACATCATGGCAGAATCTCTAGATGGCTTCTGACATCAGGATCTTTTTACACACACAAACACACACACACACCTTTGCAGAAACTATGGAGTGTTTCTGACTTCATGTGTCCTTTTTACACACACTCACACACACACACCATTGCAGAATCTCTTGAGGACTTCTGATGTCATGTCCTTGTTACACACACACACACACTTGCATAATCTCTGGGGGTCTGACTTCGTGTCCTTTTTACACACACACACACACTCACACACACACCCTCCCTCACACTGATACTCATACCTTTATTAAATTCCTACAGGGCTTCTGACTTCCTTACCTTTTTACACACACACACACACACACACACACATACTTGCAGAATTCCTGGATGGATTCTTACTTTGTGTCATTTTTGAACACACACACACACACACACACACACACCCTTGCAGAATATCTAGAGGGTTTCTGAATGTGTGTCCGTTTTACACACACACACACACACACACACAACCCTACAGAACCTCTGGACGGCTTCAGATGCCATGTCCTTTTTACACACACACACACACTTTTTGCAGAATCAGTAGTCGGCTTCTGACTTAGTGTCCTTTTTACACACACGCACACATACACACATACACACACCTGTGCAGAATCTGTGGAGGACTTCTAACAACAGGTCCTTTTTACACACACACACACACACACACAAACACACCATTGCAGAATCAATAGAGGGCTTCTGACTTCATGTCCTTTTTACACACACACACACACACACACACACACACACCCTTACAGAACCACTGGAGGGCTTCTGACTTCATGTCCTTTTTACACACACACACACACACCCTTACAGAACCTCTGGAGGGATTCTGATTTCATGTCTTTTTACACACACACACACACTTTTGCAGAATCAATAGTCGGCTTCTGACTTCGTGTCCTTTTTACAAACACCCACACACACACGCCCTTGCAGAATTTCTACAGGGTTTCTGAATTTGTGACCTTATTACACACGCACACACTCACACACATAAAACCTTGCAGAATCTCTTGAGAGCTTCATACTTGGTCTCCTTTTTACAAACACACACACACATCATGGCAGAATCTCTAGATGGCTTCTGACTTCAGGATCTTTTTACACACACACACACACACACACACACACCTTTGCAGAAACTATGGAGTGTTTCTGACTTCATGTGTCCTTTTTACAAACACTCACACACACACACCCTTGCAGAATCTCTTGAGGGCTTCTGACGTCATGTCCTTGTTACACACACACACACACACTTGCATAATCTCTGGGGGTCTGACTTCGTGTCCTTTTTACACACACACACACTCACACACACACCCTCCCTCACACTGATCCTCATACATTTGGAAAATTCCTAGAGGGCTTCTGACTTCCTTATCTTTTTACACACACACACACACACACACACATCCTTGCAGAATTCCTGGATGGATTCTTACTTTGTTTCATTTTTCAACACACACACACACACACACACACACACAACCTTACAGAACCTCTGGACGGCTTCAGACTCCATGTCCTTTTTACACACACACACACACACACACTTTTTGCAGAATCAATAGTCGGCTTCTGACTTAGTGTCCTTTTTACACACACACACACTCACACACACACCCTCCCTCACACTGATACTCATACCTTTGGAAAATTCCTAGAGGGCTTCTGATTTCCTGTCCGTTTTACACACACACACACACACACCCATCCTTGCAGAATTCCTGGATGGCTTCTTACTTTGTGTCCGTTTTAAACACACACACACACACAGATACACACACCCTTGCAGAAATTCTAGAGGGCTTCGGACTTCGTGTGCTTTTTACGCACGCACAAACACACACACACACACACACACACACGCACGCACCCTTGCAGAGTCTCTGGAATGCTTCTGACTTCGTGTTCTTTTTACACACACACACACACACACACTCATACACATAAAACCTTGCAGAATCTCTTGAGAGCTTCGTACTTGGTGTCCTTTTTGCACACACACACACACACATACATGCATCCTTGCAGAATAGCAGGAATTCATCTCACGTCATGTAATTTATACACACACACATACACACTCAAACTCATTCCTTTGCAAAATCACTTGAGGGTTTCTTACTTCGTGTTCTTTTTACAAACATACTCACACACACAGACACACACTTGCAGGATCTCTAGAGGGCTTCTGACGTGGTGTCCTTTTTACACACTCGCACACAGACACACATACACACACCTGTGCAGAATCTCTGGAGGACTTCTAACAACATGTCGTTTATAAACACACACACACACATCCCTTGCAGAATCTCTAGAGGGATTCAGACTTCGTGTCCTTTTTACACACACACACATCCTTGCAGAAACTCTACAATGATTCTAAATTCCTATCCTTTTACACACGCACACACACACTCACACGCTTGCAGAATGCCTGCAGGGCTTCTGTCTTCATGTCCTTTTTATACACACACACAGACACACAACATTGCACAATCTCTAGAGTCCTTTTGATTTCTTGTCCTTTTTACACACACTCACACACACACACACACACACCCTTCCAGAATCTCTAGAGGGTTTCTGACATTTTTCTTTTACGCACACACACACACACACCTTTGAAGAAACTATGGAGTGTTTCTGACTTCATGTATCCTTTTTTCACACCCCCACACACACGCCCTTGCAGAATTTCTAGAGGGCTTCTGACTTTGTGACCTTATTACACACACACACACTCACACACATAAAACCTTGCAGAATCTCTTGAGAGCTTCATACTTGGTCTCCTTTTTACAAAAACACACCCACATCATGGCAGAATCTCTAGATGGCTTCTGACATCAGGATCTTTTTACACACACACACACACACACACACACACCTTTGCAGAAACTATGGAGTGTTTCTGACTTCATGTGTCCTTTTTACACACACTCACACACACACACCATTGCAGAATCTCTTGAGGACTTCTGATGTCATGTCCTTGTTACACACACACACACTTGCATAATCTCTGGGGGTCTGACTTCGTGTCCTTTTTACACACACACACACACTCACACACACACCCTCCCTCACACTGATACTCATACCTTTATTAAATTCCTACAGGGCTTCTGACTTCCTTACCTTTTTACACACACACACACACACACACACACATACTTGCAGAATTCCTGGATGGATTCTTACTTTGTGTCATTTTTGAACACACACACACACACACACACACACACACCCTTGCAGAATATCTAGAGGGTTTCTGAATGTGTGTCCGTTTTACACACACACACACACACACACCCACAACCCTACAGAACCTCTGGACGGCTTCAGATGCCATGTCCTTTTTACACACACACACACACTTTTTGCAGAATCAATAGTCGGCTTCTGACTTAGTGTCCTTTTTACACACACGCACACATACACACATACACACACCTGTGCAGAATCTGTGGAGGACTTCTAACAACAGGTCCTTTTTACACACACACACACACACACACACACAAACACACCATTGCAGAATCAATAGAGGGCTTCTGACTTCATGTCCTTTTTACACACACACACACACACACACACACACACCCTTACAGAACCACTGGAGGGCTTCTGACTTCATGTCCTTTTTACACACACACACACACACCCTTACAGAACCTCTGGAGGGATTCTGATTTCATGTCTTTTTACACACACACACACACACACTTTTGCAGAATCAATAGTCGGCTTCTGACTTCGTGTCCTTTTTACAAACACCCACACACACACGCCCTTGCAGAATTTCTAGAGGGTTTCTGAATTTGTGACCTTATTACACACGCACACACTCACACACATAAAACCTTGCAGAATCTCTTGAGAGCTTCATACTTGGTCTCCTTTTTACAAACACACACACACATCATGGCAGAATCTCTAGATGGCTTCTGACTTCAGGATCTTTTTACACACACACACACACACACCTTTGCAGAAACTATGGAGTGTTTCTGACTTCATGTGTCCTTTTTACACACACTCACACACACACACCCTTGCAGAATCTCTTGAGGGCTTCTGACGTCATGTCCTTGTTACACACACACACACACACACACACTTGCATAATCTCTGGGGGTCTGACTTCGTGTCCTTTTTACACACACACACACACTCACACACACACCCTCCCTCACACTGATCCTCATACCTTTGGAAAATTCCTAGAGGGCTTCTGACTTCCTTATCTTTTTACACACACACACACACACACACATCCTTGCAGAATTCCTGGATGGATTCTTACTTTGTTTCATTTTTCAACACACACACACACACACACACAACACACACACAACCTTACAGAACCTCTGGACGGCTTCAGACTCCATGTCCTTTTTACACACACACACACACACTTTTTGCAGAATCAATAGTCGGCTTCTGACTTAGTGTCCTTTTTACACAAACGCACACATACACACACCTGTGCAGAATCTGTGGAGGACTTCTAACAACAGGTCCTTTTTACACACACACACACACACACACACAAACACACCATTGCAGAATCAATAGAGGGCTTCTGACTTCATGTCCTTTTCACACACACACACACACACCCTTATAGAACCTCTGGAGGGCTTCTGATTTCATGTCATTTTTACACACACACACACACACTCACACTTTTGCAGAATCAATAGTCGGCTTCTGACTTCGTGTCCTTTTTACAAACACCCCCCCACACACACGCCCTTGCAGAATTTCAAGAGGGCTTCTGACTTTGTGACCTTATTACACACGCACACACTCACACACATAAAACCTTGCAGAATCTCTTGAGAGCTTCATACTTGGTCTCCTTTTTACAAACACACACACACATCATGGCAGAATCTCTAAATGGCTTCTGACTTCAGGATCTTTTTACACACACACACACACACACACACACACACACACACCTTTGCAGAAACTATGGAGTGTTTCTGACTTCATGTGTCCTTTTTACACACACTCGCACACGCACACCCTTGCAGAATCTCTTGAGGGCTTCTGACGTCATGTCCTTGTTACATACACACACACACACACACTTGCATAATCTCTGGGTGTCTGACTTCGTGTCCTTTTTACACACACACACACACACTCACACACACACCCTCCCTCACACTGATACTCATACCTTTGGAAAATTCCTAGAGGGCTTCTGACTTCCTTACCTTTTTACCCCCCCCCCCCACACACACACATCCTTGCAGAATTCCTGGATGGATTCTTACTTTGTGTCATTTTTCAACACACACACACACACTTGCAGAATATCTAGAGGGTTTCTGAATTTGTGTCCGTTTTACACACACACACACACACACACACACACCCACAACCTTACAGAACCTCTGGACGGCTTCAGACTCCATGTCCATTTTACACACAAACACACACACAAACACTTTTTGCAGAATCAATAGTCGGCTTCTGACTTAGTGTCCTTTTTACACACACACACACACTCACACACACACCCTCACTCACACTGATACTCATACCTTTATTAAATTCCGACAGGGCTTCTGACTTCCTTACCTTTTTACACACACTCACACACACACACATACTTGCAGATTTCCTGGATGGATTCTTACATTGTGTCATTTTTGAACACACACACACACACACACACACACTTGCAGAATATCTAGAGGGTTTCTGAATGTGTGTCCGTTTTACACACACACACACACACACACACACACCTTTGCAGAAACTATGGAGTGTTTCTGACTTCATGTGTCCTTTTTACACACACTCACACACACACACCATTGCAGAATCTCTTGAGGACTTCTGATGTCATGTCCTTGTTACACACACACACACTTGCATGATCTCTGGGGGTCTGACTTCGTGTCCTTTTTACACACACACACACACTCACACACACACCCTCCCTCACACTGATACTCATACCTTTATTAAATTCCTACAGGGCTTCTGACTTCCTTACCTTTTTACACACACACACACACACACACACACATACTTGCAGAATTCCTGGATGGATTCTTACTTTGTGTCATTTTTGAACACACACACACACACACACACACACACACCCTTGCAGAATATCTAGAGGGTTTCTGAATGTGTGTCCGTTTTACACACACACACACACACACACACTTTTGCAGAATCAATAGTCGGCTTCTGACTTCGTGTCCTTTTTACAAACACCCCCACACACACACGCCCTTGCAGAATTTCTAGAGGGCTTCTGACTTTGTGACCTTATTACAGACGCACACACTCACGCACATAAAACCTTGCAGAATCTCTTGAGAGCTTCATACTTGGTCTCCTTTTTACAAACACACACACACATCATGGCAGAATCTCTAGATGGCTTCTGACTTCAGGATCTTTTTACACACACACACACACACACACACCTTTGCAGAAACTATGGAGTGTTTCTGACTTCATGTGTCCTTTTTACACACACTCAAACACACACACCATTGCAGAATCTCTTGAGGGCTTCTGATGTCATGTCCTTGTTACACACACACACACTTGCATAATCTCTGGGGGTCTGACTTCGTGTCCTTTTTACACACACACACACCCTCCCTCACACTGATACTCATACCTTTATTAAATTCCTAAAGGGCTTCTGACTTCCTTACCTTTTTACACACACACACACACACACACACATACTTGCAGAATTCCTGGATGGATTCTTACTTTGTGTCATTTTTGAACACACACACACACACACACACACCCTTGCAGAATATCTAGAGGGTTTCTGAATGTGTGTCCGTTTTACACACACACACACACACACACACACAACCCTACAGAACCTCTGGACGGCTTCAGACTCCATGTCCTTTTTACACACACACACACACACACACACACATTTTGCAGAATCAATAGTCGGCTTCTGACTTAGTGTCCTTTTTACACACACGCACACATACACACATACAAACACCTGTGCAGAATCTGTGGAGGACTTCTAACAACAGGTCCTTTTTACACACACACACACACACAAACACACCATTGCAGAATCAATAGAGGGCTTCTGACTTCATGTCCTTTTTACACACACACACACACACACCCTTACAGAACCTCTGGAGGGATTCTGATTTCATGTCTTTTTACACACACACACACACTTTTGCAGAATCAATAGTCGGCTTCTGACTTCGTGTCCTTTTTACAAACACCCACACACACACGCCCTTGCAGAATTTCTAGTGGGTTTCTGAATTTGTGACCTTATTACACACGCACACACTCACACACATAAAACCTTGCAGAATCTCTTGAGAGCTTCATACTTGGTCTCCTTTTTACAAACACACACACACATCAGGGCAGAATCTCTAGATGGCTTCTGACTTCAGGATCTTTTTACACACACACACACACACACACACACCTTTGCAGAAACTATGGAGTGTTTCTGACTTCATGTGTCCTTTTTACACACACACACACACACACACCCTTGCAGAATCTCTTGAGGGCTTCTGACGTCATGTCCTTGTTACACACACACACACACACACTTGCATAATCTCTGGGGGTCTGACTTCGTGTCCTTTTTACACACACACACACTCACACACACACCCTCCCTCACACTGATCCTCATACCTTTGGAAAATTCCTAGAGGGCTTCTGACTTCCTTACCTTTTTACCCACCCCCCCCCCACACACACACACATCCTTGCAGAATTCCTGGATGGATTCTTACTTTGTTTCATTTTTCAACACACACACACACACACACACACACACAACCTTATAGAACCACTGGACGGCTTCAGACTCCATGTCCTTTTTACACACACACACACACACTTTTTGCAGAATCAATAGTCGGCTTCTGACTTAGTGTCCTTTTTACACAAACGCACACATACACACACCTGTGCAGAATCTGTGGAGGACTTCTAACAACAGGTCCTTTTTACACACACACACACACACACACACAAACACACCATTGCAGAATCAATAGAGGGCTTCTGACTTCATGTCCTTTTTACACACACACACACACACACCCTTACAGAACCTCTGGAGGGCTTCTGATTTCATGTTATTTGTACACACACACACACACACACACACACTTTTGCAGAATCAATAGTCGGCTTCTGACTTCGTGTCCTTTTTACAAACACCCCCCCACACACACGCCCTTGCAGAATTTCTAGAGGGCTTCTGACTTTGTGACCTTATTACACACGCACACACTCACACACATAAAACCTTGCAGAATCTCTTGAGAGCTTCATACTTGGTCTCCTTTTTACAAACACACACACACATCATGGCAGAATCTCTAGATGGCTTCTGACTTCAGGATCTTTTTACACACACACACACACACACACACACACACACACACACCTTTGCAGAAACTATGGAGTGTTTCTGACTTCATGTGTCCTTTTTACACACACTCGCACTCACACACCCTTGCAGAATCTATTGAGGGCTTCTGACGTCATGTCCTTGTTACACACACACACACACACACTTGCATAATCTCTGGGGGTCTGACTTCGTGTCCTTTTTACACACACACACACTCACACACACCCTCCCTCACACTGATACTCATACCTTTGGAAAATTCCTAGAGGGCTTCTGACTTCCTTACCTTTTTACCCCCCCCCCCCACACACACATCCTTGCAGAATTCCTGGATGGATTCTTACTTTGTGTCATTTTTCAACACACACACACACACACACACTTGCAGAATATCTAGAGGGTTTCTGAATTTGGGTCCGTTTTACACACACACACACACACACACACACACACCCTTACAGAACCTCTGGACGGCTTCAGACTCCATGTCCTTTTTACACACACACACACTCACACACACACCCTCCCTCACACTGATACTCATACCTTTGGAAAATTCCTAGAGGGCTTCTGATTTCCTGTCCTTTTTACACACACACACACACACACACACACATCCTTGCAGAATTCCTGGATGGCTTCTTACTTTGTGTCCGTTTTAAACACACACACACACACAGATACACACACCCTTGCAGAAATTCAGAGGGCTTCGGACTTCGTGTGCTTTTTACGCACGCACAAACACACACACACACACACGCACGCACCCTTGCAGAGTCTCTGGAATGCTTCTGACTTCGTGTTCTTTTTACACAAACACACACACTCATACACAAAAAACCTTGCAGAATCTCTTGAGAGCTTCGTACTTGGTGTCCTTTTTGCACACACACACACACACACACACATGCATCCTTGCAGAATAGCAGGAATTCATCTCACGTCATGTAATTTATACACACACACATACACACTCAAACTCATTCCTTTGCAAAATCACTTGAGGGTTTCTTACTTCGTGTTCTTTTTACAAACATACTCACACACACAGACACACCCTTGCAGGATCTCTAGAGGGCTTCTGACGTGGTGTCCTTTTTACACACTCGCACACAGACACACATACACACACCTGTGCAGAATCTCTGGAGGACTTCTAACAACATGTCGTTTATAAACACACACACACACATCCCTTGCAGAATCTCTAGAGGGATTCAGACTTCGTGTCCTTTTTACACACACACACACACATCCTTGCAGAAACTCTACAACGATTCTAAATTCCTATCCTTTTACACACGCACACACACACTCACACGCTTGCAGAATGCCTGCAGGGCTTCTGTCTTCATGTCCTTTTTATACACACACACAGACACACAACATTGCACAATCTCTAGAGTCCTTTTGATTTCTTGTCCTTTTTACACACACTCACACACACACACACACACACACACCCTTCCAGAATCTCTAGAGGGTTTCTGACATTTTTCTTTTATGCACACACACACACACACACACACCTTTGCAGAAACTATGGAGTGTTTCTGACTTCATGTGTCCTTTTTTCACACCCCCACACACACGCCCTTGCAGAATTTCTAGAGGGCTTCTGACTTTGTGACCTTATTACACACGCACACACTCACACACATAAAACCTTGCAGAATCTCTTGAGAGCTTCATACTTGGTCTCCTTTTTACAAACACACACACACATCATGGCAGAATCTCTAGATGGCTTCTGACATCAGGATCTTTTTACACACACACACACACACACACACACCTTTGCAGAAACTATGGAGTGTTTCTGACTTCATGTGTCCTTTTTACACACACACACACTCACACACACACCTTCCCTTACACTGATCCTCATACCTTTGGAAAATTCCTAGAGGGCTCTGACTTCCTTACCTTTTTACACACACACACACACACACACACACACACACACACCCCAAACTCATTTTCTTGCCAAATCTCTGCAGTCCTTCTGACTTCGTGTCCTTTTTAAACACACACACACAAATACACTTGTAGAATCTCTGGAACATTTCTGATTTCATGTCCTTATTACACACACACACACATTCCCTCACTCTCACTCTGGAGGATTTCTGATTTCATGTCCTTTTTACACTCACACACACACACACACATACTCTTTTGCAGAATCAATAGTCGGCTTCTGACTTGGTGTCCTTTTTACCCACACGCACACAGACACATACACACACCTGTGCAGAATCTGTGGAGGACTTCTAACAACATGTCCTTTTTACACACAAACACACAAAGACATACTCTTGCAGGATCTCTAGAGTGCTTGTGACTTGGTGTCCTTTATACACACACACGCACATACATCCTTCCAGATCTCTACAAGGATTCTGACTTCATGTCCTTTTTACACACACACACACACACACACACACACACACACACACACACAAAACACACCATTGCAGAATCAATAGAGGGCTTCTGACTTCATGTCCTTTTAACACACACACACACACACACACACACACACACCCTTACAGAACCTCTGGAGGGCTTCTGATTTCATGTCCTTTTTACACACACACACACACACACACACACTTTTGCAGAATCAATAGTCGGCTTCTGACTTCGTGTCCTTTTTACAAACACCCCCCCACACACACGCCCTTGCAGAATTTCTAGAGGGCTTCTGAATTTGTGACCTTATTACACACGCACACACTAACACACATAAAACCTTGCAGAATCTCTTGAGAGCTTCATACTTGGTCTCCTTTTTACAAACACACACACACATCATGGCAGAATCTCTAGATGGCTTCTGACTTCAGGATCTTTTTACACACACACACACACACACACACACACCTTTGCAGAAACTATGGAGTGTTTCTGACTTCATGTGTCCTTTTTACACACACTCACACACACACACCATTGCAGAATCTCTTGAGGGCTTCTGATGTCATGTCCTTGTTACACACACACACACTTGCATAATCTCTGGGGGTCTGACTTCGTGTCCTTTTTACACACACACACACACTCACACACACACCCTCCCTCACACTGATACTCATACCTTTATTAAATTCCTACAGGCCTTATGACTTCCTTACCTTTTTACACACACACACACACACACACACATACTTGCAGAATTCCTGGATGGATTCTTACTTTGTGTCTTTTTTGAACACACACACACACACACACACCCTTGCAGAATATCTAGAGGGTTTCTGAATGTGTGTCCGTTTTACACACACACACACACACCCACACACCCACAACCCTACAGAACCTCTGGACGGCTTCAGACTCCATGTCCTTTTTACACACACACACACACTTTTTGCAGAATCAATAGTCGGCTTCTGACTTAGTGTCCTTTTTACACACACGCACACATACACACATACACACACCTGTGCAGAATCTGTGGAGGACTTCTAACAACAGGTCCTTTTTACACACACACACACACAAACACACCATTGCAGAATCAATAGAGGGCTTCTGACTTCATGTCCTTTTTACACACACACACACACACACACACACACCCTTACAGAACCACTGGAGGGCTTCTGACTTCATGTCCTTTTTACACACACACACACACACACACACCCTTACAGAACCTCTGGAGGGATTCTGATTTCATGTCTTTTTACACACACACACACTTTTGCAGAATCAATAGTCGGCTTCTGACTTCGTGTCCTTTTTACAAACACCCACACACACATGCCCTTGCAGAATTTCTAGAGGGTTTCTGAATTTGTGACCTTATTACACACGCACACACTCACACACATAAAACCTTGCAGAATCTCGTGAGAGCTTCATAATTGGTCTCCTTTTTACAAACACACACACACATCAGGGCAGAATCTCTAGATGGGTTCTGACTTCAGGATCTTTTTACACACACACACACACACACACTTTTGCAGAATCAATAGTCGGCTTCTGACTTCTTGTCCTTTTTACAAACACCCTCCCACACACACGCCCTTGCAGAATTTCTAGAGGGCTTCTGACTTTGTGACCTTATTACACACGCACACACTCACACACATAAAACCTTGCAGAATCTCTTGAGAGCTTCATACTTTGTCTCCTTTTTACAAACACACACACACATCATGGCAGAATCTCTAGATGGCTTCTGACTTCAGGATCTTTTTACACACACACACACACACACACACACACACCTTTGCAGAAACTATGGAGTGTTTCTGACTTCATGTGTCCTTTTTACACACACTCGCACACACACACCCTTGCAGAATCTCTTGAGGGCTTCTGACGTCATGTCCTTGTTACACACACACACACACACACACACTTGCATATGTCCTTGTTACACACACACACACACACACACACTTGCATAATCTCTGGGTGTCTGACTTCGTGTCCTTTTTACACACACACACACACACACACTCACACACACACCCTCCCTCACACTGATACTCATACCTTTGGAAAATTCCTAGAGGGCTTCTGACTTCCTTACCTTTTTACCCCCCCCCCCACACACACACATCCTTGCAGAATTCCTGGATGGATTCTTACTTTGTGTCATTTTTCAACACACACACACACACACACACACTTGCAGAATATCTAGAGGGTTTCTGAATTTGTGTCCGTTTTACACACACACACACACACACACACACCCTTACAGAACCTCTGGACGGCTTCAGACTCCATGTCCTTTTTACACACACACACACACACACTTTTTGCAGAATCAATAGTCGGCTTCTGACTTAGTGTCCTTTTTACACACACACACACACTCACACACACACACCCTCCCTCACACTGATACTCATACCTTTGGATAATTCCTAGAGGGCTTCTGATTTCCTGTCCTTTTTACACACACACACACACACACACACACATCCTTGCAGAATTCCTGGATGGCTTCTTACTTTGTGTCCGTTTTAAACACACACACACACACAGATACACACACCCTTGCAGAAATTGTAGAGGGCTTCGGACTTCGTGTGCTTTTTACGCACGCACACACACACACACACACACACGCACGCACCCTTGCAGAGTCTCTGGAATGCTTCTGACTTCGTGTTCTTTTTACACACACACACACACACACACTCATACACATAAAACCTTGCAGAATCTCTTGAGAGCTTCGTACTTGGTGTCCTTTTTGCACACACACACACACACATACATGCATCCTTGCAGAATAGCAGGAATTCATCTCACGTCATGTAATTTATACACACACACATACACACTCAAACTCATTCCTTTGCAAAATCACTTGAGGGTTTCTTACTTCGTGTTCTTTTTACAAACATACTCACACACACAGACACACACTTGCAGGATCTCTAGAGGGCTTCTGACGTGGTGTCCTTTTTACACACTCGCACACAGACACACATACACACACCTGTGCAGAATCTCTGGAGGACTTCTAACAACATGTCGTTTATAAACACACACACACACATCCCTTGCAGAATCTCTAGAGGGATTCAGACTTCGTGTCCTTTTTACACACACACACATCCTTGCAGAAACTCTACAACGATTCTAAATTCCTATCCTTTTACACACGCACACACACACTCACACGCTTGCAGAATGCCTGCAGGGCTTCTGTCTTCATGTCCTTTTTATACACACACACAGACACACAACATTGCACAATCTCTAGAGTCCTTTTGATTTCTTGTCCTTTTTACACACACTCACACACACACACACACACACCCTTCCAGAATCTCTAGAGGGTTTCTGACATTTTTCTTTTACGCACACACACACACACACCTTTGAAGAAACTATGGAGTGTTTCTGACTTCATGTATCCTTTTTTCACACCCCCACACACACGCCCTTGCAGAATTTCTAGAGGGCTTCTGACTTTGTGACCTTATTACACACACACACACTCACACACATAAAACCTTGCAGAATCTCTTGAGAGCTTCATACTTGGTCTCCTTTTTACAAAAACACACCCACATCATGGCAGAATCTCTAGATGGCTTCTGACATCAGGATCTTTTTACACACACACACACACACACACACACACCTTTGCAGAAACTATGGAGTGTTTCTGACTTCATGTGTCCTTTTTACACACACTCACACACACACACCATTGCAGAATCTCTTGAGGACTTCTGATGTCATGTCCTTGTTACACACACACACACTTGCATAATCTCTGGGGGTCTGACTTCGTGTCCTTTTTACACACACACACACACTCACACACACACCCTCCCTCACACTGATACTCATACCTTTATTAAATTCCTACAGGGCTTCTGACTTCCTTACCTTTTTACACACACACACACACACACACACACACATACTTGCAGAATTCCTGGATGGATTCTTACTTTGTGTCATTTTTGAACACACACACACACACACACACACACACACACACCCTTGCAGAATATCTAGAGGGTTTCTGAATGTGTGTCCGTTTTACACACACACACACACACACACCCACAACCCTACAGAACCTCTGGACGGCTTCAGATGCCATGTCCTTTTTACACACACACACACACTTTTTGCAGAATCAATAGTCGGCTTCTGACTTAGTGTCCTTTTTACACACACGCACACATACACACATACACACACCTGTGCAGAATCTGTGGAGGACTTCTAACAACAGGTCCTTTTTACACACACACACACACACACACACACAAACACACCATTGCAGAATCAATAGAGGGCTTCTGACTTCATGTCCTTTTTACACACACACACACACACACACACACACACACCCTTACAGAACCACTGGAGGGCTTCTGACTTCATGTCCTTTTTACACACACACACACACACCCTTACAGAACCTCTGGAGGGATTCTGATTTCATGTCTTTTTACACACACACACACACACACTTTTGCAGAATCAATAGTCGGCTTCTGACTTCGTGTCCTTTTTACAAACACCCACACACACACGCCCTTGCAGAATTTCTAGAGGGTTTCTGAATTTGTGACCTTATTACACACGCACACACTCACACACATAAAACCTTGCAGAATCTCTTGAGAGCTTCATACTTGGTCTCCTTTTTACAAACACACACACACATCATGGCAGAATCTCTAGATGGCTTCTGACTTCAGGATCTTTTTACACACACACACACACACACCTTTGCAGAAACTATGGAGTGTTTCTGACTTCATGTGTCCTTTTTACACACACTCACACACACACACCCTTGCAGAATCTCTTGAGGGCTTCTGACGTCATGTCCTTGTTACACACACACACACACACACACACTTGCATAATCTCTGGGGGTCTGACTTCGTGTCCTTTTTACACACACACACACACTCACACACACACCCTCCCTCACACTGATCCTCATACCTTTGGAAAATTCCTAGAGGGCTTCTGACTTCCTTATCTTTTTACACACACACACACACACACACATCCTTGCAGAATTCCTGGATGGATTCTTACTTTGTTTCATTTTTCAACACACACACACACACACACACAACACACACACAACCTTACAGAACCTCTGGACGGCTTCAGACTCCATGTCCTTTTTACACACACACACACACACTTTTTGCAGAATCAATAGTCGGCTTCTGACTTAGTGTCCTTTTTACACAAACGCACACATACACACACCTGTGCAGAATCTGTGGAGGACTTCTAACAACAGGTCCTTTTTACACACACACACACACACACACACAAACACACCATTGCAGAATCAATAGAGGGCTTCTGACTTCATGTCCTTTTCACACACACACACACACACCCTTATAGAACCTCTGGAGGGCTTCTGATTTCATGTCATTTTTACACACACACACACACACTCACACTTTTGCAGAATCAATAGTCGGCTTCTGACTTCGTGTCCTTTTTACAAACACCCCCCCACACACACGCCCTTGCAGAATTTCAAGAGGGCTTCTGACTTTGTGACCTTATTACACACGCACACACTCACACACATAAAACCTTGCAGAATCTCTTGAGAGCTTCATACTTGGTCTCCTTTTTACAAACACACACACACATCATGGCAGAATCTCTAAATGGCTTCTGACTTCAGGATCTTTTTACACACACACACACACACACACACACACACACCTTTGCAGAAACTATGGAGTGTTTCTGACTTCATGTGTCCTTTTTACACACACTCGCACACGCACACCCTTGCAGAATCTCTTGAGGGCTTCTGACGTCATGTCCTTGTTACATACACACACACACACACTTGCATAATCTCTGGGTGTCTGACTTCGTGTCCTTTTTACACACACACACACACACTCACACACACACCCTCCCTCACACTGATACTCATACCTTTGGAAAATTCCTAGAGGGCTTCTGACTTCCTTACCTTTTTACCCCCCCCCCCCCCACACACACACATCCTTGCAGAATTCCTGGATGGATTCTTACTTTGTGTCATTTTTCAACACACACACACACACTTGCAGAATATCTAGAGGGTTTCTGAATTTGTGTCCGTTTTACACACACACACACACACACACACACCCACAACCTTACAGAACCTCTGGACGGCTTCAGACTCCATGTCCATTTTACACACAAACACACACACAAACACTTTTTGCAGAATCAATAGTCGGCTTCTGACTTAGTGTCCTTTTTACACACACACACACACACACTCACACACACACCCTCACTCACACTGATACTCATACCTTTATTAAATTCCGACAGGGCTTCTGACTTCCTTACCTTTTTACACACACTCACACACACACACATACTTGCAGATTTCCTGGATGGATTCTTACATTGTGTCATTTTTGAACACACACACACACACACACACACACTTGCAGAATATCTAGAGGGTTTCTGAATGTGTGTCCGTTTTACACACACACACACACACACACACACCTTTGCAGAAACTATGGAGTGTTTCTGACTTCATGTGTCCTTTTTACACACACTCACACACACACACCATTGCAGAATCTCTTGAGGACTTCTGATGTCATGTCCTTGTTACACACACACACACTTGCATGATCTCTGGGGGTCTGACTTCGTGTCCTTTTTACACACACACACACACTCACACACACACCCTCCCTCACACTGATACTCATACCTTTATTAAATTCCTACAGGGCTTCTGACTTCCTTACCTTTTTACACACACACACACACACACACACACATACTTGCAGAATTCCTGGATGGATTCTTACTTTGTGTCATTTTTGAACACACACACACACACACACACACACACACCCTTGCAGAATATCTAGAGGGTTTCTGAATGTGTGTCCGTTTTACACACACACACACACACACACACTTTTGCAGAATCAATAGTCGGCTTCTGACTTCGTGTCCTTTTTACAAACACCCCCACACACACACGCCCTTGCAGAATTTCTAGAGGGCTTCTGACTTTGTGACCTTATTACAGACGCACACACTCACGCACATAAAACCTTGCAGAATCTCTTGAGAGCTTCATACTTGGTCTCCTTTTTACAAACACACACACACATCATGGCAGAATCTCTAGATGGCTTCTGACTTCAGGATCTTTTTACACACACACACACACACACACACCTTTGCAGAAACTATGGAGTGTTTCTGACTTCATGTGTCCTTTTTACACACACTCAAACACACACACCATTGCAGAATCTCTTGAGGGCTTCTGATGTCATGTCCTTGTTACACACACACACACTTGCATAATCTCTGGGGGTCTGACTTCGTGTCCTTTTTACACACACACACACCCTCCCTCACACTGATACTCATACCTTTATTAAATTCCTAAAGGGCTTCTGACTTCCTTACCTTTTTACACACACACACACACACACACACATACTTGCAGAATTCCTGGATGGATTCTTACTTTGTGTCATTTTTGAACACACACACACACACACACACACCCTTGCAGAATATCTAGAGGGTTTCTGAATGTGTGTCCGTTTTACACACACACACACACACACACACACAACCCTACAGAACCTCTGGACGGCTTCAGACTCCATGTCCTTTTTACACACACACACACACACACACACACATTTTGCAGAATCAATAGTCGGCTTCTGACTTAGTGTCCTTTTTACACACACGCACACATACACACATACAAACACCTGTGCAGAATCTGTGGAGGACTTCTAACAACAGGTCCTTTTTACACACACACACACACACAAACACACCATTGCAGAATCAATAGAGGGCTTCTGACTTCATGTCCTTTTTACACACACACACACACACACCCTTACAGAACCTCTGGAGGGATTCTGATTTCATGTCTTTTTACACACACACACACACTTTTGCAGAATCAATAGTCGGCTTCTGACTTCGTGTCCTTTTTACAAACACCCACACACACACGCCCTTGCAGAATTTCTAGTGGGTTTCTGAATTTGTGACCTTATTACACACGCACACACTCACACACATAAAACCTTGCAGAATCTCTTGAGAGCTTCATACTTGGTCTCCTTTTTACAAACACACACACACATCAGGGCAGAATCTCTAGATGGCTTCTGACTTCAGGATCTTTTTACACACACACACACACACACACACACCTTTGCAGAAACTATGGAGTGTTTCTGACTTCATGTGTCCTTTTTACACACACACACACACACACACCCTTGCAGAATCTCTTGAGGGCTTCTGACGTCATGTCCTTGTTACACACACACACACACACACTTGCATAATCTCTGGGGGTCTGACTTCGTGTCCTTTTTACACACACACACACTCACACACACACCCTCCCTCACACTGATCCTCATACCTTTGGAAAATTCCTAGAGGGCTTCTGACTTCCTTACCTTTTTACCCACCCCCCCCCCACACACACACATCCTTGCAGAATTCCTGGATGGATTCTTACTTTGTTTCATTTTTCAACACACACACACACACACACACACACAACCTTATAGAACCACTGGACGGCTTCAGACTCCATGTCCTTTTTACACACACACACACACACTTTTTGCAGAATCAATAGTCGGCTTCTGACTTAGTGTCCTTTTTACACAAACGCACACATACACACACCTGTGCAGAATCTGTGGAGGACTTCTAACAACAGGTCCTTTTTACACACACACACACACACACACACAAACACACCATTGCAGAATCAATAGAGGGCTTCTGACTTCATGTCCTTTTTACACACACACACACACACACCCTTACAGAACCTCTGGAGGGCTTCTGATTTCATGTTATTTTTACACACACACACACACACACACACACACTTTTGCAGAATCAATAGTCGGCTTCTGACTTCGTGTCCTTTTTACAAACACCCCCACACACACACGCCCTTGCAGAATTTCTAGAGGGCTTCTGACTTTGTGACCTTATTACACACGCACACACTCACACACATAAAACCTTGCAGAATCTCTTGAGAGCTTCATACTTGGTCTCCTTTTTACAAACACACACACACATCATGGCAGAATCTCTAGATGGCTTCTGACTTCAGGATCTTTTTACACACACACACACACACACACACACACACACCTTTGCAGAAACTATGGAGTGTTTCTGACTTCATGTGTCCTTTTTACACACACTCGCACTCACACACCCTTGCAGAATCTATTGAGGGCTTCTGACGTCATGTCCTTGTTACACACACACACACACACACTTGCATAATCTCTGGGGGTCTGACTTCGTGTCCTTTTTACACACACACACACTCACACACACCCTCCCTCACACTGATACTCATACCTTTGGAAAATTCCTAGAGGGCTTCTGACTTCCTTACCTTTTTACCCCCCCCCCCCACACACACATCCTTGCAGAATTCCTGGATGGATTCTTACTTTGTGTCATTTTTCAACACACACACACACACACACACTTGCAGAATATCTAGAGGGTTTCTGAATTTGGGTCCGTTTTACACACACACACACACACACACACACACACCCTTACAGAACCTCTGGACGGCTTCAGACTCCATGTCCTTTTTACACACACACACACTCACACACACACCCTCCCTCACACTGATACTCATACCTTTGGAAAATTCCTAGAGGGCTTCTGATTTCCTGTCCTTTTTACACACACACACACACACACACACATCCTTGCAGAATTCCTGGATGGCTTCTTACTTTGTGTCCGTTTTAAACACACACACACACACAGATACACACACCCTTGCAGAAATTCAGAGGGCTTCGGACTTCGTGTGCTTTTTACGCACGCACAAACACACACACACACACACGCACGCACCCTTGCAGAGTCTCTGGAATGCTTCTGACTTCGTGTTCTTTTTACACAAACACACACACTCATACACAAAAAACCTTGCAGAATCTCTTGAGAGCTTCGTACTTGGTGTCCTTTTTGCACACACACACACACACACACACATGCATCCTTGCAGAATAGCAGGAATTCATCTCACGTCATGTAATTTATACACACACACATACACACTCAAACTCATTCCTTTGCAAAATCACTTGAGGGTTTCTTACTTCGTGTTCTTTTTACAAACATACTCACACACACAGACACACCCTTGCAGGATCTCTAGAGGGCTTCTGACGTGGTGTCCTTTTTACACACTCGCACACAGACACACATACACACACCTGTGCAGAATCTCTGGAGGACTTCTAACAACATGTCGTTTATAAACACACACACACACATCCCTTGCAGAATCTCTAGAGGGATTCAGACTTCGTGTCCTTTTTACACACACACACACACATCCTTGCAGAAACTCTACAACGATTCTAAATTCCTATCCTTTTACACACGCACACACACACTCACACGCTTGCAGAATGCCTGCAGGGCTTCTGTCTTCATGTCCTTTTTATACACACACACAGACACACAACATTGCACAATCTCTAGAGTCCTTTTGATTTCTTGTCCTTTTTACACACACTCACACACACACACACACACACACACCCTTCCAGAATCTCTAGAGGGTTTCTGACATTTTTCTTTTATGCACACACACACACACACACACACACCTTTGCAGAAACTATGGAGTGTTTCTGACTTCATGTGTCCTTTTTTCACACCCCCACACACACGCCCTTGCAGAATTTCTAGAGGGCTTCTGACTTTGTGACCTTATTACACACGCACACACTCACACACATAAAACCTTGCAGAATCTCTTGAGAGCTTCATACTTGGTCTCCTTTTTACAAACACACACACACATCATGGCAGAATCTCTAGATGGCTTCTGACATCAGGATCTTTTTACACACACACACACACACACACACACCTTTGCAGAAACTATGGAGTGTTTCTGACTTCATGTGTCCTTTTTACACACACACACACTCACACACACACCTTCCCTTACACTGATCCTCATACCTTTGGAAAATTCCTAGAGGGCTCTGACTTCCTTACCTTTTTACACACACACACACACACACACACACACACACACACACACCCCAAACTCATTTTCTTGCCAAATCTCTGCAGTCCTTCTGACTTCGTGTCCTTTTTAAACACACACACACAAATACACTTGTAGAATCTCTGGAACATTTCTGATTTCATGTCCTTATTACACACACACACACATTCCCTCACTCTCACTCTGGAGGATTTCTGATTTCATGTCCTTTTTACACTCACACACACACACACACATACTCTTTTGCAGAATCAATAGTCGGCTTCTGACTTGGTGTCCTTTTTACCCACACGCACACAGACACATACACACACCTGTGCAGAATCTGTGGAGGACTTCTAACAACATGTCCTTTTTACACACAAACACACAAAGACATACTCTTGCAGGATCTCTAGAGTGCTTGTGACTTGGTGTCCTTTATACACACACACGCACATACATCCTTCCAGATCTCTACAAGGATTCTGACTTCATGTCCTTTTTACACACACACACACACACACACACACACACACACACACACACACACACACAAAACACACCATTGCAGAATCAATAGAGGGCTTCTGACTTCATGTCCTTTTAACACACACACACACACACACACACACACACACCCTTACAGAACCTCTGGAGGGCTTCTGATTTCATGTCCTTTTTACACACACACACACACACACACACTTTTGCAGAATCAATAGTCGGCTTCTGACTTCGTGTCCTTTTTACAAACACCCCCCCACACACACGCCCTTGCAGAATTTCTAGAGGGCTTCTGAATTTGTGACCTTATTACACACGCACACACTAACACACATAAAACCTTGCAGAATCTCTTGAGAGCTTCATACTTGGTCTCCTTTTTACAAACACACACACACATCATGGCAGAATCTCTAGATGGCTTCTGACTTCAGGATCTTTTTACACACACACACACACACACACACACCTTTGCAGAAACTATGGAGTGTTTCTGACTTCATGTGTCCTTTTTACACACACTCACACACACACACCATTGCAGAATCTCTTGAGGGCTTCTGATGTCATGTCCTTGTTACACACACACACACTTGCATAATCTCTGGGGGTCTGACTTCGTGTCCTTTTTACACACACACACACACTCACACACACACCCTCCCTCACACTGATACTCATACCTTTATTAAATTCCTACAGGCCTTATGACTTCCTTACCTTTTTACACACACACACACACACACACACATACTTGCAGAATTCCTGGATGGATTCTTACTTTGTGTCTTTTTTGAACACACACACACACACACACACCCTTGCAGAATATCTAGAGGGTTTCTGAATGTGTGTCCGTTTTACACACACACACACACACCCACACACCCACAACCCTACAGAACCTCTGGACGGCTTCAGACTCCATGTCCTTTTTACACACACACACACACTTTTTGCAGAATCAATAGTCGGCTTCTGACTTAGTGTCCTTTTTACACACACGCACACATACACACATACACACACCTGTGCAGAATCTGTGGAGGACTTCTAACAACAGGTCCTTTTTACACACACACACACACAAACACACCATTGCAGAATCAATAGAGGGCTTCTGACTTCATGTCCTTTTTACACACACACACACACACACACACACACCCTTACAGAACCACTGGAGGGCTTCTGACTTCATGTCCTTTTTACACACACACACACACACACACACCCTTACAGAACCTCTGGAGGGATTCTGATTTCATGTCTTTTTACACACACACACACTTTTGCAGAATCAATAGTCGGCTTCTGACTTCGTGTCCTTTTTACAAACACCCACACACACATGCCCTTGCAGAATTTCTAGAGGGTTTCTGAATTTGTGACCTTATTACACACGCACACACTCACACACATAAAACCTTGCAGAATCTCGTGAGAGCTTCATAATTGGTCTCCTTTTTACAAACACACACACACATCAGGGCAGAATCTCTAGATGGGTTCTGACTTCAGGATCTTTTTACACACACACACACACACACACTTTTGCAGAATCAATAGTCGGCTTCTGACTTCTTGTCCTTTTTACAAACACCCTCCCACACACACGCCCTTGCAGAATTTCTAGAGGGCTTCTGACTTTGTGACCTTATTACACACGCACACACTCACACACATAAAACCTTGCAGAATCTCTTGAGAGCTTCATACTTTGTCTCCTTTTTACAAACACACACACACATCATGGCAGAATCTCTAGATGGCTTCTGACTTCAGGATCTTTTTACACACACACACACACACACACACACACCTTTGCAGAAACTATGGAGTGTTTCTGACTTCATGTGTCCTTTTTACACACACTCGCACACACACACCCTTGCAGAATCTCTTGAGGGCTTCTGACGTCATGTCCTTGTTACACACACACACACACACACACTTGCATATGTCCTTGTTACACACACACACACACACACACACTTGCATAATCTCTGGGTGTCTGACTTCGTGTCCTTTTTACACACACACACACACACACACTCACACACACACCCTCCCTCACACTGATACTCATACCTTTGGAAAATTCCTAGAGGGCTTCTGACTTCCTTACCTTTTTACCCCCCCCCCCACACACACACATCCTTGCAGAATTCCTGGATGGATTCTTACTTTGTGTCATTTTTCAACACACACACACACACACACACTTGCAGAATATCTAGAGGGTTTCTGAATTTGTGTCCGTTTTACACACACACACACACACACACACACACACCCTTACAGAACCTCTGGACGGCTTCAGACTCCATGTCCTTTTTACACACACACACACACACACTTTTTGCAGAATCAATAGTCGGCTTCTGACTTAGTGTCCTTTTTACACACACACACACACTCACACACACACACCCTCCCTCACACTGATACTCATACCTTTGGATAATTCCTAGAGGGCTTCTGATTTCCTGTCCTTTTTACACACACACACACACACACACACACATCCTTGCAGAATTCCTGGATGGCTTCTTACTTTGTGTCCGTTTTAAACACACACACACACACAGATACACACACCCTTGCAGAAATTGTAGAGGGCTTCGGACTTCGTGTGCTTTTTACGCACGCACACACACACACACACACACGCACGCACCCTTGCAGAGTCTCTGGAATGCTTCTGACTTCGTGTTCTTTTTACACACACACACACTCATACACATAAAACCTTGCAGAATCTCTTGAGAGCTTCGTACTTGGTGTCCTTTTTGCACACACACACACACACACACATACATGCATCCTTGCAGAATAGCAGGAATTCATCTCACGTCATGTAATTTATACACACACACATACACACTCAAACTCATTCCTTTGCAAAATCACTTGAGGGTTTCTTACTTCGTGTTCTTTTTACAAACATACTCACACACACAGACACACCCTTGCAGGATCTCTAGAGGGCTTCTGACGTGGTGTCCTTTTTACACACTCGCACACAGACACACATACACACACCTGTGCAGAATCTCTGGAGGACTTCTAACAACATGTCGTTTATAAACACACACACACACATCCCTTGCAGAATCTCTAGAGGGATTCAGACTTCGTGTCCTTTTTACACACACACACACACACACATCCTTGCAGAAACTCTACAACGATTCTAAATTCCTATCCTTTTACACACGCACACACACACTCACACGCTTGCAGAATGCCTGCAGGGCTTCTGTCTTCATGTCCTTTTTATACACACACACAGACACACAACATTGCACAATCTCTAGAGTCCTTTTGATTTCTTGTCCTTTTTACACACACTCACACACACACACACACACACACACACACACCCTTCCAGAATCTCTAGAGGATTTCTGACATTTTTCTTTTACGCACACACACACACACACCTTTGCAGAAACTATGGAGTGTTTCTGACTTCATGTATCCTTTTTCATACCCCCACACACACGCCCTTGCAGAATTTCTAGAGGGCTTCTGACTTTGTGACCTTTTTACACACACACACACTCATACACATAAAACCTTGCAGAATCTCTTGAGAGCTTCGTACTTGGTGTCCTTTTTGCACACACACACACACACACACATACATGCATCCTTGCAGAATAGCAGGAATTCATCTCACGTCATGTAATTTATACACACACACATACACACTCAAACTCATTCCTTTGCAAAATCACTTGAGGGTTTCTTACTTCGTGTTCTTTTTACAAACATACTCACACACACAGACACACCCTTGCAGGATCTCTAGAGGGCTTCTGACGTCATGTCCTTGTTACACACACACACACTTGCATAATCTCTGGGGGTCTGACTTCGTGTCCTATTTACACACACACACACACTCACACACACACCCTCCCTCACACTGATCCTCATACCTTTGGAAAATTCCTAGAGGGCTTCTGACTTCCTTACCTTTTTACACACACACACAAACACACACATCCTTGCAGAATTCCTGGATGGATTCTTACTTTGTTTCATTTTTAAACACACACACACACACACACACACACCCCAAACTCATTTTCTTGCCAAATCTCTCCAGTCCTTCTGACTTCGTGTCCTTTTTAAACACACACACACACACACACACACACACAAACAAATACACTTGTAGAATCTCTGGAGGATTTCTGATTTCATGTCCTTAATACACACACACACACACACACATTCCCTCACTCTCACTCTGGAGGACTTCTGATTTCATGTCCTTTTTACACACACACACAAACACCTTACAGAACCTCTGGACGGCTTCAGACTCCATGTCCTTTTTACACACACATACACACACACATACACTTTTGCAGAATCAATAGTCGGCTTCTGACTTGGTGTCCTTTTTACACACACGCACACAGACACAAACACACACCTGTGCAGAATCTGTGGAGGACTTCTAACAACATGTCCTTTTTACACACACACACACAAAGACATACTCTTGCAGGATCTCTAGAGTCCTTGTGACTTGGTGTCCTTTATACACACACACGCACATACATCATTCCAGAACTCTACAAGGATTCTGACTTCATGTCCTTTTAACACACACACACACACAAACACACCATTGCAGAATCAATAGAGGGCTTCTGACTTCATGTCCTTTTTACACACACACACACACACACACACACACCCTTCCAGAATCTCTAGAGGGTTTCTGACATTTTTCTTTTACGCACACACACACACACACCTTTGCAGAAACTATGGAGTGTTTCTGACTTCATGTATCCTTTTTTCACACCCCCACACACACACCCTTGCAGAATTTCTAGAGGGCTTCTGACTTTGTGACCTTATTACACACACACACACTCACACACATAAAACCTTGCAGAATCTCTTGAGAGCTTCATACTTGGTCTCCTTTTTACAAACACACACACATCATGGCAGAATCTCTAGATGGCTTCTGACATCAGGATCTTTTTACACACACACACACACACACACCCTTATAGAACCTCTGGAGGGCTTCTGATTTCATGTCATTTTTACACACACACACACACACACTCACACTTTTGCAGAATCAATAGTCGGCTTCTGACTTCGTGTCCTTTTTACAAACACCCCCACACACACACGCCCTTGCAGAATTTCTAGAGGGCTTCTGACTTTGTGACCGTATTACACACGCACACACTCACGCACATAAAACCTTGCAGAATCTCTTGAGAGCTTCATACTTGGTCTCCTTTTTACAAACACACACACATCATGGCAGAATCTCTAGATGGCTTCTGACTTCAGGATCTTTTTACACACACAAACACACACACCTTTGCAGAAACTATGGAGTGTTTCTGACTTCATGTGTCCTTTTTACACACACTCGCACACACACACCCTTGCAGAATCTCTTGAGGGCTTCTGACGTCATGTCCTTGTTACACACACACACACACACACACTTGCATAATCTCTGGGTGTCTGACTTCGTGTCATTTTTACACACACACACACACACTCACACACACACCCTCCCTCACACTGATACTCATACCTTTGGAAAATTCCTAGAGGGCTTCTGACTTCCTTACCTTTTTACCCCCCCCCCCCACACACACACATACTTGCAGAATTCCTGGATGGATTCTTACTTTGTGTCATTTTTCAACACACACACACACACTTGCAGAATATCTAGAGGGTTTCTGAATTTGTGTCCGTTTTACACACACACACACACACACCCACAACCTTACAGAACCTCTGGACGGCTTCAGACTCCATGTCCTTTTTACACACACACACACACACACACACACTTTTTGCAGAATCAATAGTCGGCTTCTGACTTAGTGTCCTTTTTACACACACACACACTCACACTCACACCCTCCCTCACACTGATACTCATACCTTTATTAAATTCCTACAGGGCTTATGACTTCCTTACCTTTTTACACACACTCACACACACACACATACTTGCAGAATTCCTGGATGGATTCTTACTTTGTGTCATTTTTGAACACACACACACACACACACACACCCTTGCAGAATATCTAGAGGTTTTCTGAATGTGTGTCCGTTTTACACACACACACACACCCACAACCCTACAGAACCTCTGGACGGCTTCAGACTCCATTTCCTTTTTACACACACACACACACACTTTTTGC